>NC_073647.1:31264695-31567725 GCF_029407905.1 Bubalus kerabau | reverse complement strand
GTGGGCTGCCGTCCATGGGGTTGCACAGAGTTGGACACAACTGAAGTGACTTAGCAGCAGCAGACAGCATATTAAAAAGCAGAGATGTTACTTTGCCAACAAATGTCTAGTCAAAGTTATGGTTTCTCCAGTAGTCATGTATGGATGTGAGAGTTGGACTATAAAGAAAGCTGAGCACTGAAGAATTGATGCTTTGGAACTATGGTGTTGGAGAAGACTCTTAAGAGTCCCTCGGACTTGCAAGGAGATCTAACCAGTCCATGCTAAAGGAAATCAGTTCTGAATATACATTGGAAGGACTGATGTTGAAGCTGAAACCCCAATAGTTTGGCTACCTGATGTGAAGAGCTGACTCATTGAAAAGATCCTGATGCTGGGAAAGATTGAGGGCAGGAGGAGAAGGGGAGGACAGAAGATGAGACGGTTGGATGGCATCACCAACTCAATGCACATGTGCTGCAGTACATGGAGTCACAAAGAGTTGGACACGACTGAGCAAATGATCTGAACTGAACCAAACTCTGAGTATAAGTTAAATAAGCAGTATGACAGTATACAGCCTTGATACACTCCTTTCCCAATTTGGAACCAGTCCGTTGTTCCATGTCTGGTTCTAATTGTTGCTTCTTGACCTATGTACAGGTTCTAAAGAGGTAGGTAAGGTGGTCTGCTATTCCCATCTCTTTCGGAATTTTCCACAGTTTTTTGTGATCAACACAGTCAAAGGCTTTAGCATAGTCAATGAAGTAGAAGTAGTTGCTTTTCTGGAATTCCCTTGCTTTCTCTATGATCCAGAGAATGTGGGCAATTCAATTTTTGATTCCTCTGCCTTTTCTAAACTCAGTTTGTACATCTGAAGTTCTTGGTTCATGTACTGCTGACAGTTAGCTTGAAAGATTTTGAGCATTACTCTGCTAGCATGTGAAATGAGCACACTTGTAGGCTAGTTTGAACATTCTTTGCCATTGTCCTTCTTTGGGATTAGAATGAAAAGTGACCTTTTCCAGTCCTATCGCCATTGCTGAGTTTTCCAAATCTGCTCACATGTTGAGTGCAGCACTTTAATAGCATCATCTTTTAGGATTTTAAATAGCTCAGCTGGAATTCTATCACCTCCATTAGCTTTGTTCATAGTAATATTTCCTAAGGCCCACTCGACGTGACACTCCAGGATGATTGTCTCTAGGTGAGTGGCCACACCATCGTGGTTATCCCAGTCATTAAGATCTTTTTTTTTTTTTTTTTTTTAATACTTCTGTGTATTCTTGCCACCTCTTTTTAGTATCTTTTTGCTTCTTTTAAGTCCATACCATTTCTGTCCTTTATCATGCCCATCCTTGTATGAAATGTTCCCTTGATATCCAGTTTTCTTGAAGAGATCTCTAGTCTTTCCCATTCTTTTGTTTTCCTCTATTTCTTTGCACTGTTCATTCAAGAAGACCCTCATCTCTCCTTGCTATTCTCTCAAACTCTGTATTCACTTGGGTATATCTTTACCTTTCTCCCTTGCCTTTCATTTCTCTTCTTTCCTCAGCTATTTGTAAAGTCTCCTCAGTCAGTCACTTTGCATTCTTGCATTTCTTTTTCTTTGGGATGGTTTTGGTCACTGCCTTCTGTTGTTTTTGAGATTGCACCCAAGTACTGCATTTCAGATTCTTTTGTTGACTATGAAGGCTACTCCATTTCTTCTAAAGGGTTCTTATCTACCGTAGTAGATGTAATGGTCCTCTGAATTAAATTCACCCATTCCTGTCCACTTTAGTTCACTGAATCCTAAGATGTTGATATTTTATCTTGCATCCTGCCTGACCACATTCAGTTTATCTAGATTCATGGACCTAAGATTCCAGATTCATATGCAATATTGTTCTTTACAGCATCAAACTTTACTTTCACCACCAGACACATCCACAACTGAGCATTGTTTCTGCTTTAGCCCAGTTGCTTCATTCTTTCTGGAGCTATTTCTCCACTCTTCCTCAGTAGCATATCGGACACCTTCCCACCTGGAGGACTCATCTTCCCGTGTCATATCTTTTTGCGTTTTTTTACTGTCCATGGGGTTCTCTATGCAAAACTACTGCCTAGAGAGTAGTTTTGGAGTGGGTGGCTATTTCCTTCTCCAGCGGACCATGTTTTGTCAGAACTCTGTACTCTGACCCACCCATCTTGGGTGCCCCTGTGTGGTGTGGCTCATAGCTTCACTGAGTTACACAAGCCCCTCTGCCACCACAAGGCTGTGATCCATGAAGGGGTAAATCCTCTCTAGATCACATATAACACCTAACACAATGTAAATGAGCTCTGTATATGCTTGTAAATACTGGCACACTGTGGCGATATTGTGGGTTCACTTCCAGACTTCTGCAATAAAGTGAAGGTTACAATACAGTGAGTCACACAAATTTCTTGGTTTCCCAGAGCATGTAAAAGCTATGTTTGCACTGTCCTGTAGTCTGTTAAGTATGCAATTGCACTATGCCTAACATGTACATACCGTGAATTAAAAATACTAATCATCTGACAGCACAGATTTTCCATAAACCTTCAAGTTGTAAAACAACAAACAAACAAACAAACAAAAAAACATAGTATCTGTGAAGCACAATAGAATGAGGTCTGTGGGTACAGTGTAAATACTGTGGAAATAGTTGCCAGTGCACGGCCAATTCAAGTTTTGCTTTATGGAGTATTCTGGAATTCTTTTCCCCAAGTATTGTTTGATCCATGGTTGGTTGCATCCACAAATACAGAACTCACAAATACAAAGGGCAAATGTAGTTATAGATATGGATCAATAATATACACAAAGTAGAATAAATTTTTTTTTGCTTTAAAGATTTCCAAATCTAGTGTGGGAGGCAGCCACATAATGACATCACATTCTCATAAGTGCTGTGATAGATGCATGCCCTAGAAGGATTTTCTCTCCTTCACTCTGTCTACAACGTTATAAGATAAGCCAGGTATTATTAATATTCTCCCTGTATAAATGAAGACCCTGAAGGCCACAGTGGTTACAGTAGCAAACACAGTAGGAGGAAAACCAGAAATTAAATGATTTTAGATACATTTTTTTGATCTTTTGAAAAATACTGCTTTTTTTTCTTTTTTTGGTCTTAAGGATAACAGATCTTCTCCAATGGAATGTAATTCAATAGTTTATGAAATACATGGAGTCATGCTTTACTTTTTCTTGGTAGAATTTGTCACTATTGTTCAACCTACAAGAATCTATTAAATACCCACTCTGTGCCAAATGCCATGATGGGCTCATACGGCCTTCAGGATTAGCTCTTTCGCCACTGTCATTCTTCATGGAGGGGTGTCGCCATGCAAAGATGGGGGGAGGGATTGTCCTCTTTCCTGATTAGAAGATCATTAGGAAATTTTCCAACCTATTGTAAGAAAATGTGGGTAAATGCAAAAAGCTGACTTAGAGAAAACTTTGCTCAGATTCCAGCTTGGCCACATTCTGGTTGTGTGAAGTTCAGCAATTTGCCTTGGTTCTCTCAGACTGTTTATTGCCTTTACAATGGGTATGAGAATTCCTATTTAGCAGTGATGAAAATTCAGTGTGTTGTGAAATAAAAGTGCTTTTTACAGTACCTGCCTTACAGAAAGTTACTTTGAATTATTTTTAAATAATGCAAATCTCCTGTGTGTTGATACATTATTGAACATTCTCAGCCCTATACCTTGTCTTAATTTAAAAAAAATGATGATACAGTTCCTGCCTAGAGTTAGTGTAAATGTAATAAATTAGGCTGAAGAAACTGAAACATAGGGGTTAAGAAACAAGTGAGCAATTACATAAGCTACTTAGATCTCAAGTTTCTATAGCTTAAAATGATCTGTTGCCGGGTGTAAGGGGGAATAGTGTTTTGGGTTTTTTTTTTTTTTTTTTTTTTTTTAAGCTATTTTTTGTAAAGGAGTGAAATTTGCCATCCAAGAATGTCTCTTTGACGTGTAGGTTGTTTCAAGCTGCAAACAATCAAGGCCCAAAGGACTCAGGAATAATCTTTGACCTCCCCACTAACTGCCTAAAGAGTATGGATGGAAGATCTGTTCCAGGAAGGGACCTATTCTCATATATATGACTGTAGTATGAACTATGTGTATAGACAGGGACAGACCTAGCCAAGTCTGCTTGTTAAAATTCCTCTCTGGGTCCCATTATCTCTGCCTGGCCCAGCAAACATTTATTTACCAAACATTTGCTTTTGCATCTCCTTCTGAATTGCCTTCTCCTGCTTTTGGAAGTCCCAAATCACTACCTCTTTTGTCTTTAGCTAAAGATGGTGTTTAAGGTGAGGGTTTCAGCCATTTTTTTGAGTTACTCAGTTCTCCTGGGTCTCTCCCAGGTATACACATTTTTTAACTTTTGTGTGATTTTTTTTTTCTGTTAATCTGTCTTATGTCAATCTAATTCTTAGACCAGTTAGAAGAACCTAAAAGGGCAGAGGAATATTTCTTCCTTCCCATAGTCTTCCCTGAGATATATGCACTGAAGTCAGGAAATACAAATATCTTCTCTCATGGCTGAAGTAGCTGACTTGACATAAAACAGGCCTCCTATTCCTTCTTGGCAAGTCTAGACCCTGGGCCCTGCTCTTGGGAGTAGTTGGAACTGAGATCCCTGTGCCTGGAGGATCCCAGCTGCCTCATATTGTAGAGAGAACTGCAGGTAGAGGGTGCAAGTGAGCACAGATGTTTCATTCATTCTCCCCCCTCACTGGGGAGGTTTGAGTCTGAATCTTACTAACCCATGAGATGACTGGCTCTTCCTCATGCAGAGAGAAGGTTGTGAAGAGATGGAGGAAGAGACGTGACTCCTACCTAAAGGGAGTAATTTTATAGCTGGCTGCCGGTGTGCAGGGAGAGAGAGGGAAATGTTCACCCTCCAAACATTGAATAGAATGTGAGGAGCACTACCTGATGGACGAGAACCACTGTGCCACACTGCTGCTCACATTGTAGCCACTGGGTTGGAAGTCTGTTATCTGGAGGGAGAAGGCATTGCTGTGAGCTGCAGAGACCGGGGATGCTTCACAGAGCTGGTCCTGTGAACTGATGAGCTGAAAGTGAAACTCGCTCAGTGGTGTCTGATTCTTTGAGACCCCATAGACTATACAGTCCATGGAATTCTCCAGGCCATAATACTGGAGTGGGTAGCCTTTCCCTTCTCCAGGGGATCTTCCCAACCCAGGGATCAAACCCAGGTCTCCCACACTGCAGGCAGATTGTTTACCAGCTGAGCCACAAAGGAAGCCCCCGATGAGCTGAACCTGGACAAAAACATCAAGAGGCATCTCCTCGCTCCTTCCCTGAGGGAATCAAGGGGCCTTTGGTGTCCCTTTCCAGTGCTAGACTTCAGAGGTTGTGTTGAGCATTCTCTCGTGACAGTGACAGGACTGGCATACCCCTCATAATGGCAGGTGGCTGGGCCTCCCAGAATAGCTAGTGGTCCTCTCTGCCCAGGCTGCCTTTCAACTCAGGTCAATCCCATGATTAGACAGTTGGAGCTGCTTGTGATCATCAGTGCTAAACTGCTGAGCACTTCTTTCCCTCTCATGTCTTCCTGTCTCCTTTCAGTCCCCTGATCCTTAACTAGAATAGCAGAAGGCTGGGAGGGGAGGCAGGGGGAGGGGGTGCCTCCCTGCCAATTTCTCAATGCCACAAGTTACAGAGGAGGGCTGGCTGAGACACACAGGGGGCTCTCCTATTGTTTCTGTCCAGGTGATCATAGCTGGGTCTCAGCTAGGAAACCGAGTGGCAGGCTGGCATGCTCAACCCTTCAAGGTCTGATCCACATCGTGCCTTTTCCAGACTGGGAACAGAAGGGAACTGATGTCGTTTGTTGCTGTTAACTGTTTTCATCTTTTAAAAATAGATATGAAAGGGGTGGGTAAGCATAGCATAAGGATGCTGCTGAATGCCCAGAAAGCAAAACTGTACCAAAGGCCCTAGCATCGTGAAGTGGGGCCTGCTGCACCAGGAGTGTGGCTGATCTGCTGTGGGCCTCCGGGTTCTGCAGGTGCATATGTAGATCGTGTCCACATCAGAGTGTCGGCTGCCTAGAGCAGATGCATTGCAGAGAGCTTTCACCTTCTATGCTGGCACGTGTGGGAAACTCTGCCTTGAAAGTGCAGATATTACTGGTGCCCTGACAGTTTCTGCTCTTCACTGCTAATTAGGCAATCTGTGTGAATGCTGGAGATGTGACTTTCAGTTCTGCCAATGCCTGTGCCACTGCCTATACATTCAAATGAAGGAGCAATGCCACTGTCATGGAGGCAGTTTTAAATGCAAGGCCCCGGAAAGATGCATTCCCTACTGATTGCTGCCTGGAAGTCTCTCTCTCCATGGTGCCTGAGGCTGTTACTTTACAGTTGCTTGCTTCCTAGATGAGCATGGCTCCTCATCCTGCATGAAGGGAGAAATTACTATTTTGCTGTTCCTTGCTCACTTCAATGTGAGGTACACAGCCTTTTTTTTTTCCATCTCCTCTCAGGAAATGTGCTAAAATATCTAACTCCTTTCCCTTGGCATCCCTCCATAAAAGTATATTTAGCTCTTTGTAATTCATTGCCCATGCTTATGATGAGATATTTTTTTTATTGCAGCATCTCATTCCATTGAAGGCAAACCTGCCTTTAGATTCCTGCTATGTTATAAAAATTAGGACTTTCTAATACTTCCAGTAACCCAGAGATCAGTGGGCATAACCAAGACATTGGGTGCATGATAAATGGACGTGAACTCTTATGATATATCTTCTGGTCATCTGACACCCTTTCTAAGACTTTTGCCAGTCAGTGGAGAACGTCCCTTCTCATGTCCTGCATTGATGTTGGGATTCTGCTTCTAGGAGTCCTGTCTTTCTATTCCCTCCTAGGATCAACTCAAATGTGAATCATGGATGTTTTTTCCAGCAAAGAAGCCAGAAACTCTTTGAAAAGCTAGTAGACTTGATGCAGAATTTTGAAATTATAGACCTATGGAGGAGGAATTTGCATTTTTAAAGTGTTCACAGTGTCAAGTTCAACAGTAGACATTCCTACTCTGAAAATGTGCCCTGACCACCCTTCTCTGGGTGTTCATCAACACTCTTCTCCCATATTGCCTCTAACCTCACACCACTGTGCCACCCCTGCTGCTTTCTCCTTCTCTCCCCTCCTACTTCTCACCTCCCCACCTCCATCCATAATTGCTCTGAGAACTTCAGATTCTTACCTTCTCTTACGCAGATTTGTTTGTCTCTCCATCCTTGATCATCAAGCCTGCATCTCTAAGATCCACAAAAATATTCAGAAGCATAAAATGTATTTCTATTTGATAGGTTCCATCTTTCTGGGAGGGAATTTGTGGTTATAAAGATTAGATTTTGTTGTTGTTTTGCTATAATACTTGCATCAGCTATTGTGATCCCTTTAATTCATTCACCAATATTTAGTTGATGCTTACTATGTAGCGGATATGAAGGAAGCACTTGTTTCTGTGATAAATTTGCATCTGTAGTTCATTTCAGTCACTCAGTCATGTCCAACTCTTTGACTGCAGCACGCCAGGCTTCCCTGTCCATTACCAACTCCCAGAGCTTGCTCAAACTCGTGTCCATTGAGTCGGTGATGCCATCCAACCATCTCATCCTCTGTTGTCCCCTTCTCCTCCTGCCTTCAATCTTTCCTGGCATCAAGGTCTTTTCCAATGAGTCAGTTCTTTGCATCAGGTGGCCAAAGTATTGGAGTTTCAGCTTCAGCATCAGTCCTTCCAATGAATAATCAGGACTGATTTCCTTGAGGATTGACTGGTTTGATCTCCTTGCAGTCCAAGGGACTCTCAAGAATCTTCTCCAATACCACAGTTCAAAATCATCTGTAGTAGGAGGCAGTATAACATAGTAGAGGAAAGGCTTGGAATCAGAGGAACTTGATTCTGGTTCTGATATGTTCATCCCTCTACACTAGATACAGCAGGATATTCGGGACCTCTGCTCTCCAGATAGTGAAGTGGACAGTCATGGGGATAAAATCCTTTGATTCAATCCTGTGAAAGTTGAGATTCTGCTTTATAACAGCTGTGGAGCTTCAGGCAGTTCTCTAGGTCTCCATTTCTCCATCTTAAACTGAAGATCCTGCTAGTGTGTGCTTCAAATGTTGTGAGGATTAAGGTCAGCAGAGCTTGGCACATAAGTGGAAGCTCAGAGAGGGAAAGTGACTTGCTCACAACCACATGCTTGGAAATTCTCATGCAACTTACCAGGTTTTAGGAATAAACAGCATGTGGTGAGAACAGAGGGGGAAAGTGGCATCAAGGATAGCATTACCCTTGAGACAGCATTTACAAGTAAAACTTGGAGAAAAACTGAGAGTTTGTTGGCAGGTGAACCTGAGAATGATGTCCTGGTAAGTTGTCATCCCTAGAATGTAAAGTGCAAGGGAGCACATGGAGCTGAATAAGGTGGGAAAGGCTGATAGTACTGGCTCCACTGTACTAGCAAGGATGCTCCACCTACTTTAACAAAAAATCCTAAAACTTCCATCAGCTCCTTAATAAAGCTTTCATTCTCACTCATTTTCAAGTCCAGGTGTGTTAGCAGGATTAAGGGTGTGTCCTTCTTTAGGTAGACATTCAAAGATCCAGATTATTCCACACAGACACTAGCAACTCCTAGGGCATCAGTGACATTCACTTAAATCTCTGCATCTGGCCAGGAGCTGAAAGTTAAATGAAGGCTTGGAGGATTGTGTGGGAGACTTTAAAGGCCACTGGAAGTTTGCCTTCAATGGAATGAGATCTAACTCCAAGAGAGGTTGGCAAATGTACTTAGCCTCCTGGAAGGAAGCACAAGGACAGTTTGAAGAACTCCTATTATTATCTTTGCCATACCTCCTTATTTCTGCAGTCTTATTATGTATGTGAACCTCTCCAAGCCTCAGTTTCATCTGAAGATGAGCAGAAGCAAACGCATGACCCAGTGTTGCTGGGAGAATTAGAACATTATCTATGAATGTACTTTTAGAATGCCAGTCATTGTGTTGGGTGATTATTGTTATATAAAGGCAGCTGGAAACCAAGGATGATGTTTGCAACAGTATTTCTGAAGAAATTCAGAGTTGGATTTTCTGTTACTGGTTCCTGGAACAGTGGATGAAAGATGAAAGAGTAGCATTCAAATCCTATAGGAAGCTAAGCCAGTGAAACCCATGTGTATTATGGATTGTAGAGAGAATGAGAGAGATCATTTGCAGTCTTTCTCAATCATGAACATCTCTGCCCAGCTTTTGGCAGGAGAGAAGACAGATCAAAAGTGGGCTTCCTAGGGTAAACCAAGAAACAGTTGGCAGTACCAAGGGGGTGATGTGTTGGGAAGGTTTTTCTGAGTTTCTGACTGTCAAAAATACACAAACTAAGTAAAAACTGTCAGTGCAAGGTCAGAAGAGGTCTTTACCTTCTCCTCCCTGACTTACAATCAGATTTCAAGCCCTAAGCATTTCCTGTGTAGAAATTTTGGAGTGCCACTGCAAGGGGCACTGACCCAAGGGAGATGTGTGTAACCTAATTTCAAACTGAGGAGTCTGACTGGTAATAAATGGCAGTCAAATGCATATTTGTTTTCTTTCTTATCAGAGCCTATGTTTACTTTTGACTAGTGAAGAGTTCTACTCAAGTTCAGGTTTTTTCAAATCACATCCACTGGCAGAAATCAAAGCAACAGAGGAAAGTTATTCAGTGGAGGATTTAGTAAAACTAGTGGATATTTACTGTCTGTTGTCAAAAATGGATGGATCGGTTTTATTTTTGTTCACACTCAGTATTTCTTGTTATTAATAAGAAACTGTTGCCACCCCAAATAAATTAAATCAAGATTGAATGTACAGTTTCTTTGCAAACAATAAAATTGTTATTTTAGAAGTTATTAAACTTTTGAAGTCAATGCCATTTTGTCAGGATTGTTTACCATTGATTAGGAAATAACCTAATGAATCATTTTGAAGAATACTGTTTATTTTTAGCTCTGACTAACAAGAGTGCTTGACAGCAGCAAGTTGAATTAGTGTGGCAAACTGCCACAACTATGTGAATTTATGTTAAATGCTTTCTTTCAGTGTTTTCATATTTGGTGCTAATAAAGAAAATTAGGAATCTGAGTACATTCGGGTTGGCCTCTCAACATGTTGAAAACAGCTTCAGGTTCAAGATGTGTTGGGACTTCAGCAGTCCCTCCAGGGTTATTAAAAACTATTCTGATGGAGGATGATACCGTGAGTCTGAACTCACAAAGGCACACAAAGTCATCCCAGACACATGAGAACACCTGCTTGTCCAGTGAAATCTCAGTCTGGGTCACCCCCTTTTTCATTGTATGTATGTTTAAAACAAGTTCCCTCAGCCTTCCATCTTAAAGATACTGGGTTGCTTTTTTTTCCAAGTAAAGTTCTGAATTGTTTCCACTGGTACACTCTTTAAAGCTCTCAGCTTGTATTTTTTCCTCTTTTTTCTTTTTTTGGCCACATGTGAGATCTTAGTTCCCTGATTAGGAATCAAACCCAGGCTCTTGGCAATGAGAGCATGAAGTCCTAATTATTGGACAGCCAAGGAAGTCCCTGTTATTTTTTATAAACTGTGATACTTTTAACTTGTAGATATCAATCTGTCTCTAATACCAACAAGCAACCTTTTAGATACTTTATTTACCCACCTATATACCTATGTGACTTTGCACACTTGTAACTCTCTATAAATGGCTTGTGAATGGAATTTCTATATCTAAGCTAATGCTTTATTATAATCAATATCATGTTTCTCTACTTTCTGGCATGTACAATGCAAATAGGGTGACTGAGTAGATGTGGTCTTAATCTCTCACCTATAGGTAGAAACCAACCTGTTCTTCTAAAGTGACTGCTAAATTGCACAATGTGTAGAAAGATAGGATTGCAGTACAGGAAATGTGCTATAACTATCAATTCTTTCAGAAGTATGGGACAGGTAAAAGAATAATAGTTTGTTATTTGTGAATGTCCTTTCAGCATATACGGCATCTTACCTTAATGTCAGATGGTATGGCTATTAGCAGAAGTCGGTATAACTGTGAACATGATTAAGAGCCATTGTCTCTCAGGTCACTGTCAAAGCCTTATAGAGTACATACTTTGGTATTGTGTTTCTTAAAGAAGACCTCTTCAAATGTGTAAATTTTGGGTCCCACAAACCTGAATTCACTTCTGGTAATGAGACCCATTTCACAGATAAGAAAGGATAAAATGTCAGGTTGAATCCAGAATTCTAGAGCATTATAGTGAGAAGAAATGGAAATAAAACCCACCCCTGAGGATTCTTGGTTTCTAGGAAAGAGAATCTGTATCAAATCTTTTGGTTCAGAGTTAAATTTAATCTGAAAGCCTATCATGTTCCATTGCCATTGGGACAGTGTAATCTGTTTGGAAAATATATTTTGAAACATTAATAGGTTGCTTAACTGCAAAAATTATTTAAAGCACAATGGGGTGTGCAAAATAATTATAAAAATGTTTAAATGTCCTATTTTTTTTTTTTTTAAGAAATGTGCTTCATTTTTTTACCTACACACAGAAAAAGAAGACATGAAAATTTCTTGGGTGCCTAGAGAGTCTGATTGTTTTATTTACATATGTATGAATTAAAAAAAAAAAAAAAAAACAAGGTCCATTTCATCTTATGCAAGCCACTGAACTCAAAAATCTCCTGTGAGAATTTTGATGAGTTAATTTTCTGTAGACAGTTTTGATCCGACTTTTGATTTTCTAGCTTAGACTTTTGAAGACAATTCAGAAAGTTGTTCTAAGTGAAATTCACCATATCTGTGTTAAAGGATAAAGAGTGGAGGGTGGATGTATGGCTGAAAACTTACAAAGACTTTAGAGTTAGTCGTTTCTAGATGCCTCCCCATGTACAGAGAAGCCTGGTAGGCTACAGTCCATGAGATCACAAGAGTCGGACACAACTTAATGACTAAACCACCACCAACTCTGTGTAACACAGCAACATTGGATAATGATTCATTGTGCTCAGTGACCGCTAACATACTCTTGGATTTAACAGTATTTCCTTCTTTCACTATTTTGTCAGACTACCACTTAAAGAAGAAGGGTGGTGATCTGAGTAATGAAAATACTAAACTTATAGATGATTTAGTGTCATAAAACTTCTGAAACAGTACTGGATGTCACTAAATTTGCCTTAAACAAGGAGCCAACAGACCTGCAGTCAAGGTCAGATTCAGAACCCTCAATATCCTAGGACAAGTCACGTGACTTTTCTGACTTTTCATTCTTCATATTTAAGAACAAGTATATATTATTCCTAACCTTTTATCTTCAAGGCTTTTGTTAATATCAAATGAGTAAAGGAAATGAACAGCACACACAAATGTGAGTTAAAAAATGATGTGGCTGGAGACGTTTCAAAAATATTTTTTTCACACTGTAATAATGAAAATTTGGATATTTTGAGCAATTTTTTTATAATATTTAAGTTATAAGACATGCATATACTATAGTTCAAATATTAATTGATTGCCCATTTATTCAACTAACATTTATTTAGCACTGGCTGTGGGTTGGGCACCATGCAAAGCATTTGGGGTTCCATGACTCATCTATATCACACATTATCATCTTTAGTGGAAAGACAGCTAAGGAAGAACATGTGTGAATTGCATATTTATTTTCCAAGAGGAGAATGTGAGCATATGTCTATAATTTTATAATTCATAGCAATGGCCTCTAACAGAAACAATTATCAGTAATTTCTTTGTATTTCCCCATTTTGTATACGTACACTTGGTCCTACCTAACTGGGCAAAGGAGTTCTAGATTGTGAGCTCCTTGGGAATGAAGATTTTATTTTAGTATACATATATATGTGTGTGTGTATATATATGTATATATATTTCACCAAATATATATACATATATGTGCTGTTCTTAGTCATTCAGTCATGTCCAACTCTTTCAGACCCCATTGACTGTAGTCCACCACGCTCCTCTGTCCATGGGAATTCTCCAGACAAGTATGGGTTGCCATACTCTCCTCCAGGGGATTTTCCCAACCAATGTCTCCTACATTGCAGGTGGATTCTTTACCATCTGAGCTCACCAGGGAAGTCCAAGAATTGTGGAGTGTGTAGCCTATCCCTTCTCTAGGAGATCTTCCCAACTCAGGAATCGAACCGAGGTCCCCTGCATTGCAGGCGGATTCTTTACCAGCTGAGCTACCAGGGAAGCATATATATAATCAAATGCACAGAGAAGTTCTAGTAATAATAGTAGTCCAATAAAAAGTCAACTTTCATGTTTAAAAGAACACTTGTTCAGGTAACATGTTATTTTTACATGCTATTATCTTTGCCAGAAAGGTTTAGTCCTTGATATATTTTAGCCAAAGGAGATTTTCTAAAATCTGTTACATTATTCCCATTTCAATCCTATCTAACCATTTCCAAACACTGTGTTTGAGTGTGGCCATTTGTTCTCTGAAGATCTCCAATGTTTTCTGTTTATAGGGATGTGGATGACTTGTTTAGTATAGAATGTGGATGAGTCGTTTATTATAGAAGTGAATAGAGAGCATAGAAATCCATGCTGCTTCTATTTAGTAACCCCTGGAGGAGGAAATGACAACCCACTCCAGTATTTTTGCCTAGAGAGGAGCCTGGCAGGCTACAGACCATGGGGTCACAAAAAGTCGGACACGACTGAATGACTAATACTCTATTTAGTAAAAATAGAGAAAGAAGTCATTTCAGGGTTTATTTAGCACTAATTGCAATGCCTGAATATTTTAATGATAAATAACATGAGATAAAAATAAAAGGAATGGAGGGAGGGTGAGAAATGAAGGGAAGGAGGAAGAAAGAGAGAGCAGAGGAAGGAAGGAAGGTGAAGATATGGAGATATGCTACAGTTCCATGAAATTGTAAAAATGTAAAAAATTCTCCTGCCTTTGAATTTTGATACTAGCTCAAAGAGATATCTGCGTGAATTCTGAGAACTTCAAATGTAAAAATTAGTCTCAGTTGATTGCTAAATCCTGCCAAGAATAGAGTAGGTTAATAATTTATAAACCATCATCAGGACAGGCCTTTACTATTTATAAATTATTTAAAACTATCTATTTGCCTTGTGTGCCTGTTTATTCAATCAATTTAATTCTTACATAGTTCTGCTTAAAACTTACTCAGCCAGTTGACAGTTAATCATTTTCTATCATTCGTCTGAGTTGGAGATTTTTAGTGAGATGCTTTCATTCATTCAACAAATATTTTTGATCACTTGTACTTCTGATTGCTTAGCATATAGAAGAGGAACAAAATTAAAAAAAAAAATTCCCTGTCCTCATGTGGGTTATTTACTATTGGGGGGAGGCCAATCAGACAGCAAAATGTTTAAAATGTCATATGAAGACAAATGCTGTAGCACAGATAAAGCAAAAGGAAGAAGATATGGGGAGTTGGTGGCAGGGAGGTGATCTGATTTCATGTAGGATGGCCAGCGAAGGCTCGTTTGTTATGACCTTTGAACAGACACTTGATGGAAGTGTGGGATTGATACATGCAAGTATTTTTAGTAAGAATGTTCCAGGTGGAGGGAACAGCAAGGATTAAGACCCTAAAGTGAGAGGGTGCTTGAAATTTTGAAGATAAGAAACAGAGGAGGCCAGTCTGGCTGGAGCTCATTGGGCAGGAGGGAGAAGAGAGGACGTGAAGTTGGGGTGGACGGTGTAAATGCTGTGGAAATATTTGCCAGTGCAATAGATTCAAGTTTTACTTTTTTGGAACTTTCTGGAATTTTTTTGTTCCCAAATATTTTTGATCCGTGGTTGGTTGAATCTGCAGATGCAGAACTTGTGGATACAGAGAGTCAACCATGGTTATAGATACATATATAGTTTTTATACATATAAGGCTTCAGTCCATGGGGTCGTGAAGCGTCAGACACGACTGAGCAACTTCACTTTTACTTTTCACTTTCATGCATTGGAGAAGGAAATGGCAACCCACTCCAGTGTTCTTGCCTGGAGAATCCCAGGGATGGCAGAGCCTGGTGGGCTGCCATCTATGGGGTCGCACAGAGTCGGACACAACTGAAGTGACTTAGCAGCAGCAGCAGCAGCAGTAGCAGCAGCAGCATATGTATATATACAGTTATATATGTATATGCATGATAAATGTGTAAACATAATGTTCTATAAGAACAGTGTTCATTTATTCATTATTTTATGAATTAATTATATCACTAATATAGGTGATTGTAAGGACTTTCTCTTTATTGAATGAAATGGGAAGCCATCAGAGGGTTTGGAACAAAGGAGTTGTTTGAAACAAAGATAAGATCTGATCAGACCTTACTTTTCACTGGAATGATTCTGGGTGCTTCATTCAGGGAGGCAAGGGTTGATGTAGTGGAGAGGCTATTTCAAGAGATGATGGTGACTTGGACCAGTATGATAGCTGAGAGGGAATGAAAAAATGTATTCAATATACAAGTTGGAAGTTTTTGCCCTATGGAAATGAAAATATAGTTGCTATCTACTGAAATATGTAAGGAGGACCAGTTTTTTGACATATTGCAGGAGAGTGAGAATGTAAACTGGTAGCCATCATGTTAAGGTTCAAATGTCTAAAATTTTATAAATGGATTCTCTATTTATCTTACTATTATGTTCATGCAAATGTAATTACGATTTCAGACCATAATTTTAAATCATTATAACTAGGCAGAAACACACATTTATTAATCAAAATAGGAACCATTACAATTAACACATTTTTTCCAACAAGAAATAAGTTTATTCCTGTAACATAAAAAATCTGTGCTTTGGAATTTGACAAAC
Organism: Bubalus kerabau; assembly: GCF_029407905.1. Classification (NCBI taxonomy): domain Eukaryota; kingdom Metazoa; phylum Chordata; class Mammalia; order Artiodactyla; family Bovidae; genus Bubalus; species Bubalus kerabau. The sequence continues at coordinate 31,551,847 of NC_073647.1, read as the reverse complement.
TCTTGGAAAGCATTATCTGCCTCCTGCTGGATGTGGAAGCATTTTGTCTGCAAAAAGTTGTCGAGATGCTTGAGAAAGTGGTCATTGGTTGTTGAGAGGTCAGGTGAATATGACTAATGAGGCAAAACTCCATATCCCAATTCATTCAAATTTTAAAGTATTGGTTGTGTGGGTGTTGCCATGGAGAAGAATCAGGCGCTTTCTGTTGACCAATGCCGGCTGCAGGTGTTGCAGTTTTTGGTGCATCTTATCAATTTGCTGAACATATTTCTAAGATGTAATGGTTTCGCTGGGATTCAGAAAGCTTTAGTGGATCAGACAGGCAGCAGACCACCAAACAGTGACCATGACTTTTGGTGCAAGTTCGGCTTTGGGAAGTGCTTTGGAGTTTCTCCAACTACTGAGCTGGTCATTACCAATTATATAAAATCCACTTTTTGTCATACATCACAATCCGACCAAGAAATGGTTTGTTGTTGTCACATAGAATAAGAGAAGACACTTCAAAATGACAATTTTTTTTGATTTTCAGTCAGCTCATGAGGCACCCACTTATTGAGCTTTTTCATCTTTCCACTTTGCTTCAAATGCCAAATGACCGTAGAATGGTTGATGCTGAGTTCTTCAGGAACTTCTAGTGTAGTTGTAAGAGGACCAGCTTAGATGATTGCTCTCAGTTGGTCGTTGTCAACTTCTGAGGGCTGGCCTCTGCACTCCTCATCTTCAAGGCTCTCGTCTCCTTTGCAGATTTCTTGAACCACCACTGCACTGTATGTTCCTTAGTAGTTCCTGGGCCAAATGTGTTGTAGATGTTGCAAGTTGTCTCCGTTGCTTTACAGTCCATCTTGAATTCGAATAAGAAAAATGCTCAAATTTGCTTTTCATCTAACATCATTTCCTTGGCCTAAAATAAATATAAAATACACAGCAAGTAATCAGTCATTAGCAAAAATCATAAAGCAAGAAATGCACATTAAAATGACATATAATCACATTTATTTAGAAAGTATTCCAATATTAAATGGTAAGTTTCAGCAATGCAAAAGACCGTGATTACTTTTGCACCAACCTAATACAAGTCCTGTATTATGGAACATGAACTTTCTATTAACCTAGGAAGATTCAAATCATTATTTCTTCATAATATTAAATGTTTACTATGAAAAGGTTTAGGCCAAATTTTTTATTATATTTGTTTTTCTCCTTTGCATATAGAATTTTTAAAATGTCCTCATTTTAACTTTGGCAGTAATTCTAAAGTGAATGGAGAAGGCAATGGCAATCTGCTCCAGTACTCTTGCCTGGAAAGTCCCATGGATGGAGGAGCCTGGTAGGCTGCAGTCCATGGGGTCGCGAAGAGTCGGACACGACTGAGCAGTTTACTTTCCACTTTCATGCATTGGAGAAGGAAATGGCAACTCACTCCAGTGTTCTTGACTGGAGAATCCCAGGGACAGTAGAGCCTGGTGAGCTGCTGTCTATGGAGTCGCACAGAGTCGGACACGACTGAAGTAACTTAGCAGCAGCAGCAGCTACAGTGAAACTAAAATTCGCCCAGTCATGTCTGACTCTTTTCTGACCCATGGACTGTAGCCTACCAGACTCCCCTCTCCAAGGAATTCTCCAGACCAGAATACTGGAGTGGGTAGCTTGTCCCTTCTCCAGGGAATCTTCCCAACTCAGGGATCAAATCCAGGTTTCCTGCATTGCAGACGGATTCTTTACCATTTGAGCCACCAGGGAAGCCCAAGAAAACTGGCGTGGGTAGCTTGTCCCTTCTCCAGGGATCAAACCAGGGTCTCCTGCATTGCAGACGGATTCTTTACCATTTGAGCCACCAGGGAAGCCCAAGAAAACTGGCGTGGGTAGCTTGTCCCTTCTCCAGGGATCAAACCAGGGTCTCCTGCATTGCAGGCAGATTCTTTACCAGCTGAGCTACCAGGGAAGCCAACATAATTCAAAGGACTCTTTCAGTTCTGAAATGGTATAAAACACTCAAACTTCATTTGTATTTGTGTTATTCTTTTTTTTTTGCTACTGTATTTACTTTTGCTATTTGTATTTTATTATCTATCTCATGAAGTCCCATAAATATGTATTAAAATATTCTCAAGTAATATCACTATGCAGAGGTAACCATTGTTTTCTTTTATATTCTTTCTGATCACTCTATAACTCACTCAGAACTCACTCTCATATAGTGTACAGTTATTATATAACAATAACCAGGAACTCTGTGTGTGTGTGTGTGTGTGTGTGTGTGTGTTAAGTTGCTTCAGTAATGTCTGAGTCTTTGCAACCCCATGGACTGTAGCCTGCCAGGCTCCTCTGTGCGTGGGATTCTCCAAACAAGAATACTGAAGTGGGTTGCTATGCCCCCCTTCAGGGGATCTTCCTGAACCCAGGGATGAAACTCGCATCTCTTATGTCTCCTACATTGGCAGGCAAGTTCTTTACAACTCGAACCACCTGGGAAGCCCTAACCAGGAACTGTACTAAGTGCTTTATGTAGGCTGGCTCATTTAAGTCACATAGCAACCTTTAAGGGGTTTCCCTGGTGGCTCAGTGATAGAGAATCCATCTGCTGATGCAACAGACATGAGCTTGATCCCTGGGTCAGGAAGATCCCTTGGAGAAGGAAATGGCAACCCACTCCAGTATTCTAACCTGAAAAATCTGATGGACAGAGGAGCCTGGTGGACTACAATCCATAGAGTCCCAAAAAAGTCAGATGTGACTTAGTGACTAAACAACAACCCTTTATCGGTCAGTGTTTTTACTTGCAAAAAGCAAAGACAAACTAACTAGTTCATATTTTTTAAAAACAGTTTATTAAAGTATGTAAGCTCATTTAACCACTTTTGTTATCATTGACAGGCTTCTCATTTAAGGTAAAATTATTTTTAACACTGCTAAAGATACAGCATAATATTGTGCTAGCAAAATAAATATGACAATAGATTACCTCAGTTAATTTTAAAAATTGAAATCACCCTATTTTTGAACATGTGATGCCTGAATCAACTTGTGATCAAATTCATTTTGTCTGATATTATTACTGTGAACCATCTTATCAAAATAAATTTGATCATGCATTATGCAAAAAAGTATGTAAGCTTAAAGATTCTCCAGAAATGTTAGAGAATCAAATCAGAGTACTGCACAGACAGGGCAAAACCTAAAATTTCAGCACTTGTTTCATCTGGGGAAAACATCAGCCTTGTCCCCAATAGTCACGGACAATGCATTTTGTACCCCCAGTTCTCCTCCAATGGGCAATTGGTATTACCACTCAAATGTTTGGATCTGCTTTCTGAGGAAACCCATTGATGGTGAACTTTCCCTAAAGACAGGAACTATATCAAGTATTCTGGACAACCAAAAATACAAACTTCTATACCAGTTCACCTCTTAGAGTCTCTGATACCAGCATATTAATTTCTTACACATTTAGAACCCCAGGTAGCAACAACACAAGTGATAGAGACTAACAATACAACTAGCCCTCAATAAGCCAATAAATGAAAAAGCAAAGCCTGATTCACTCTATCTCCAAGAGGGTGATCTAAATACTCATCAATTTTTCAAGTTTGGGCTACTGTGCTCTGATCTCTAGGTGATTTTCATTTCCCCTGTGATTTTGTCACAATCCATCTCAATGAACTAAACTGGGAAAGCTCCAGCAACAAACCTTTTTGAAATAGCTAGGAAAAGGGAAAGGATGACTACAAAAAATAATTGATATATCCAAGCACAACAAGACCCTACATGGAATCTGCACTGCCACATGTGGTTGCAACTGCCTCCAGTATTCACGGGCATCAGTTGTTGTTGTTGTTCAGTCACTCAGTCATGTCTGACTCTTTGTGACCCGTGGACTGCAGCAAACCAGGCTTCCCTGTTCATCACCAAATCCCAGGGCTTGCTCAAACTCATGTGCATCCAGATGGTGATGCCGTCCAACCATCTCATTCTCTGTTGTCCCCTTCTCCTCCTGCTTTCAATCTTTCCCAGCATCAGGGTCTTTTCCAATGAGGCCATTCTTTGCATCAGGTGGCCAAAGTATTGGAGTTTCAGCCTCAGCATCAGTGCAACCAATGTATATTCAGGATTGATTTCCTTTAGTATTGACTGAATTGATCTTGCAGTCCAAGGGACTCTCAAGAGTCTTCTCCAACACCATAGTTCAAAAGCATCAATTCTTCAGTGCTCAGCCTTCTTTGTAGTCCAACTTCAGAATTTTCCACAGTTGGTTGTGACACACAGTCAAAGGCTTTAATGTAGTCAGTGAAGTAGATGGTTTTCTGTAAGTCTCTTGCTTTCTCCATGATCCCATGAATGCTGGCAATCTAATCTCCGATTCCTCTGTCTTTTCTAAATCCAGCTTGAATATCTAGAAGTTCTCAGATCATGTACTTTTGAAGCCTGGCTTGGAGAATTTTGAGCATTACTTTGCTAGCATGTGAAATGAGTACAATTGTGTGGTAGTTTGAACATTCTTTGGCATTGCTCTTCTTTGGGATTGGAATGAAAACTGACCTTATCCCATCCTATGGCTACTGCTGAGTTCCAAATTTGTTGGTGTATTGAGTGCAGCATTTTCACAGCACCATCTTTTAGGATTTGAAATAGCTTAGCTGGAGTCCTATCACCTCCACTAGCTTTGTTCACAGTGAAGCTTTCTAAGGCCCAGTTGACTTCACACTCCAAGATGTCTGGCTCTAGGTGAGTGATCACACCACCATTGTTATCTTGGTCATTTAGATCTTTTCTGTATAGTTCTTCTGTGTATTCTTGCCACCATTTCTTAGTATCTTCTGCTTCTATTAGGTCCATATGATTTCTGTCATTTATTGTGCCCATCTTTGCATGAAATGTTCCCTTGGTATCTCTAATTTTATTGAAGAGATCTCTAGTCTTTCCCATTCTGTTGTTTTCCTATATTTCTTTGCATTGATCACTGAGGAAGGCTTTGTTATCTCTTCTTGCTATTCTTTGGAACTCTGCATTCAGATGGGTATATCTTTCCTTTTCTCCTTTTTCCTTTTGCTTCTCTTCTTTTCTCAGCTAATTTTAAGGCCTTCTCAGACAACAATTTTACCTCTTTGCATTTCTTTTTCTTGGGGATGATTTTGGTCACTGCCTCCTGTACAATATTACATACCTTCGTCCATAGTTTTTCAGGCACTCTGTCTATCAGATCTAATCCCTTGAATCTATTTGTCACTTCCACTATATAATCATAAGGGATTTGATTTAGGTCATATCTGAATGACTTAGTGGTTTTCCCTACTTTTTTCAATTTATTTTGCAATCAGGAATTCATGACCTGAACCACAGTCAGCTACCCAGTCTTGTTTTTGCTGACTGTATAGAAATTCTTGATCTTTGGCTGCAGAGAGTATAATCAATGCAATTTCGGTATTGACCATCTAGTTATGTTCATGTGTAGAGTCGTCTCTTGTGTTGTTGCAAGACGGTGTTTGCTATGACCAATGTGTTATCTTGGCAAAACTCTGTTAGCCTTTGTCCTGCTTCATTTTGTACTCCAAGGCCAAAATTGCCTATTACTCCAGGTATCTCTTGACTTCCTACTTTTGCATTCCAGTCCCCTATGATGAATTGAACATTCTTTTTTGGTGTTAGTTCTAGAAAGTCTTGTAGGTCTTCATAGAATGATTCAACTTCGGCTTCTTTGGCATTAATGGTTGGGGCATAGACTTGGATTACTGTGATATTGAATCATTTGCCCTGGAAACAAACAGAGATCTTTCTGTTGTTTTTGAGATTGCACCTAAGTACTCCATTTCAAACTCTTTTGTTGACTATGAGGACTACTCCATTTCTTGTAAGGGATTCTTGCCCACAGTAGTAGATATAATGGTCATCTGAATGAAATTCGCCCATTTTGGTCCATTTTAGTTCACTGATTCCTAAAATTTATTAGGTTACTAAACAAATGCCAAAATGAATAAACAGTGTGGTGGAGTGATTGATATTTCTAGCTCTGGGTGTGGCACTTTGTCTATGACCTTGGGTAAATTACTTAATTTTTCTTGATTCTCAGTTTCTTAATTTGTAAAATGTGAATACCACTAATATATCTAGTTCACAGGACTACTGTTGGGATCGTATGAGATAACACAGGTGCTCTTTGTACATGTAACCTGCTTCTGAGTTAAATTTCAGTATGAATACATCTGATTATCTGACAGGTTCCAAGGGGGACTATGGTTGGCTGGTTTTGTTGGTACAAAGGAAATACAACAGAGGCAGTAGCCAAACCAGCAGTACTGCGGTGCAGTCTCAGCAGAGAGCTTGTGATATTCTTTATATGATACACAACTCAGGATTCCTTCAACAGCAAAAGGAGGCTATGACTATGAAAAATAAGAAGACCAAAGAAAACTAATTTTCTTGTGGAAATGAAAAAGGTGCACTTTATATTTTACCTGTATTATATTTGTATTGCATGTATTGGTGAAGCAATATGGCAATGGTGACACATTGACATAATATAACCATTGGAATAGTTATGTCTAGAAATAGCTAAACATCTATTGTGGTATAGGTGCTATACTAGAGACTTTACATACATAATTTTCTGTAAACTGTGGAACAGTTGTTGAAGGACATGAAATTTAAGATCAAAAACTCTTAAGTATTTTGCCCCCAAATACAGGATTTTCAATGGCCGGCTAACTTCTGTATTGTCATGCTAAATTAGACACTTACAGAACAGACAGGTAATCTCTACTTTTTGCCACAGTGCATTCCTATAAAATGCAAAGAAAGCAATTCATTGTAAATTGAGTTATATTTTCCCAAAGGAGCAGTGCTGGTATTGGATGTTGTACTCTTAATCAATAATTTGCCACTTAATACATCATATATATATGACCAACAGTATCTCATAAGAACAAAGATACTATGACCATAAAGTTTGCCACGTCTAATAGGTATTAATTATATATGTGATGATCAATGATATTGCTTCTTTTTTTCTGAACCTAGGGTCTTGAAGAATATTTTTAATGACTTTTACTTTGCAAGGAACTCTCATAGGGTGAAAAAACTAAAGCCCCTTTTCTATCTTAATAAACGTCCCTTTTGTGTCTAGAGTTATTTGGGTTTAATTCCATTGATGATTCTCTTTAAAAATTGCTATCACAGCACTTAGTATTTTTTAATATTCAGTTCAGTTCAGTCGCTCAGTCGTGTCCAACTCTTTGCGACCCCATGAATCACAGCACGCCAGGCCTCCCTGTCCATCACCAACTCCCAGAGTTCACTCAGACTCACGTCCATCGAGTCAGTGATGCCATCCAGCCATCTCATCCTCTGTCGTCCCCTTCTCCTCCTGCCCCCAATCCCTCCCAGCATCGGAGTCTTTTCCAGTGAGCCAACTCTTCACATGAGGTGGCCAAACTACTGGAGTTTCAGCTTTAGCATCATTCCTTCCAAAGAAATCCCAGGGCTCATCTCCTTCAGAATGGACTGGTTGGATCTCCTTGCAGTCCAAGGGACTCTCAAGAGTCATATTAGAGGAACAAAAAAGAAAAAAAATATTTTTTCATTATTTAAATATAGTTAATTTATAATATATTAATTTATGCTGTATAGCAAAGTGATTCGATTATATATATATATATATATATATTAATTTCTGTATTTTCCATTACAGCTCATCATAGCTTATTAAATATAGGTAGTTTTGGGTATGGACATTTTAAAAACATTAAGTAAACACATACATATAATTTTTGAAAAGAGTGCCAGGAACACATAATGAGGAAAAGACAATCTCTTCAAATAAATGAAAAGCGAAAGTGTTAGTCACTCAGTCCTCTCCAACCCTTAGTGACACTATGGACTACACCTGTCAGGCTCCTCTGTCCATGGAATTCTCCAGATAAGAATACTGGAGTAGGTTGCTGTTCCCTTCTCCAGGGGATTTTCCAAACCCAGGGATTGAACGCAGGTTTCCTGCATTGCAGGCAGATTCTTTACCATCTGAGCCACCTTCCCCGGTCTTCAAATAAATAGTTTTGGTAAAATTGGATATTTGAATGCAGAAGAAAGATATAGTGGTCCAATTTCCTACACTACTCACAAAAGAAACCTCAAAATAGATTAAAGCCTTATATGTAAGACGTGAAACTAAATCTAGAAGAAAATATAGGGGAAAATCTCCTTGATGTTGGTCTTGGCAATGATTTTTTGGTTGTAGCACCAAAAGCATAAGGAGCAAAAGCAAAAATTAAAAAAAAAATGCTACTACATCAAACTAAACATCTTCTGTACAGCAAAGGAAACAACAGAATGAAAAGGCAACCTATGGAATGGTTGGAAATATTTGCAACAAATATTTGCAACAAAATGGGGGAAATATTTGCAAACAATGTATTGAAAAGGGATTAATATCCAGAATATATAAGGAACTCATACAGCTCAATAGCAAAATAAATAAAAATGAGCAAAGGACCTCAATAGATTTTTCTCAAATAAGATGAACAAATGGTGAACAAGCATATGAAAAGATGCTTAACATCACTTATCATTCAGTTCCTTTCAGTTCAGTCACTCAGTCATGTTCTACTCTTTGCGACCCCATGGACTGCAGTACACCAGGCCTCCTTGTTCATTGCCAACTCCCGAAGTTTACACAAACTCATGTCCTTTGAGTCGGTGATGCCACCCAACCATCTCATTCTCTGACATCACCTCCTGCTCCTGCCTTCAATCTTTTCCAGCATCAGGGTCTTTTCCAATGAGTCAGTTCTTTGCATCAGGTGGCCAAGGTATTGGAGCTTCAGCTTCAGCATCAGTCCTTCCAAGGAATATTCAGGACTAATTTCCTTTAGGATTGACTGGTTTGATCTCCTTGCAGTCCAAGGGACTCCCCAAAATCTTCTCCAACACCACATTTCAAAAGAATCAATACTTTGGCGCTCAGCTTTCTTTACGGTCATGACTACTGGAAAAACCATAGCCTTGACTAGACAGACCTTTGTTGACAAAGCAATGTCTCTGTTTTTTAATATGCATTCTAGGTTTGTCATAGCTTCTTTCTAAGGAGCACGTGTCTTTTAATTTCATGGCTGCAAGTCACCATCTGCAGGGATTCTGGACTCAAAAAATTAAAGCCTGTCACAGTTTCCACTGTTTCCCCATTTATTTGCCATGAAGTGATAGGACCAGAAGCCGTGAACTTAGTTTTCTGAATGTTGAGCTTTAAGTCAACCTTTTCACTCTCCTCTTTCACTTTCATCAAGAGCCTCTTTAGTTCTTCTTCACTGTCTGCCATAAGGGTGTTGTCATCTGCATATCTGAGGTTATTCATATTTCTCCCAGCAATCTTGATTCCAGCTTCTGCTTCATGCACCCCAGAGTTTCTCAGATTGTACTCTGCATATAAGTTAAATAAGCAGGGTGACAAAATACAACCTTGACATACTCCTTTCCCTATTTAGAACCAGTCTGTTGTTCCATGTCCAGTTCTAACCATTGCTTCCTGACCTGCATACAGATTTATCAGGACGCAGGGCAGGTGGACTGGTATTCCCATCTCTTTCAGAATTTTCCACAGTTTGCTGTTATCCACACAGTCAAAGGCTTTGGCATAGACAATAAAGCAGAAATAGATGTGTGTGTTTGTGTGTGTGTGTTTTTTTTTTCTGGAACTCTCCTGCTTTTTCAATGATCCAAATGATGTTACCAATTTCATTTCTGGTTCCTCTACCTTTTCTAAATTCAGATTGAACATCTGGAAGTTCACAGTTCACGTACTGTTGAAGCCTGGCTTGGAAAATTTTGAGCATTACTTTACTAGCATGTGAGATGAGTGCAATTGTGTGGTAGTTTGAACATTTTTTGGCATTGCCTTTCTTTGGGATTGGAATGAAAATTGACCTTTTTCCAGTTCCATGGTCACTGCTGTGTTTTGCAAATTTGCTGGCATATTGAAAGCAGAACTTTCACAGCATCATCTTCTAGGATTGAAAATAGCTCAACTGGAATTCCATCACCTCCACTAACTTTGTTTGTAGTGATGCTTCCTAAGGCCCACTTGGCTTCACATTCCAGGATGTCTGGCTCTAGGTGAGTGACCACACCATCATGATAACCTAGGTCATGAAGATTTTTTTGTATAGTTCTTCTGTGTATTCTTGCCACCTCTTCTTAATATCTTCTGCTCCTGTTAGGTCCATATCATTTCTGTCCTTTATTGTGCCCATGTTTGAATGAAATATTCCCTTGGTATCTCTAATTATCTTTAAGAGATCTCTAGTCTTTCCCATTCTATTCTATTCCTCTATTTCTTTGCACTGATCACTGAGGAAGGCTTTCTTATCTCTCCTTGTTATTATTTGGATCTTTGCATTCAAGTGCATATATCTTTCCTTTTCTCCTTTGTTTTTTGCTTCTCTTTCCACAGCTATTTGTAAGGCCTCTTTAGACAGCCATTTTGCTTTTTTACATTTCTTTTTCTCAGGAATGATATTGATCCCTGTTTCCTAAAAATGTCACGAACCTCCATCCATAGTTCAACAGGCACTCTGTCTATGAGATCTAATCCTTTGAATCCATTTCTCACTTCAACTTATCACTTATCATTGGGAAAATGCAAATCAAAATCAAGAGCTGTGAGTTCACTCATCATAGGATGGTTATCATAAAAAAATAACAATAATAAAAGGAAAAGCAAATTCAGTTCAGTTCAGTTGCTCAGTTGTGTCCAAATCTTTGCCATCCCATGACTCGCAGCATGCCAGGCCTCCCTGTCCATCACCAACTCTGGGAGTTCACTCAAATTCATGTCCATTGTGTCAGTGATGCCATCCTGCCATCTCATCCTCTGTGGTCCCCTTCTCCTCCTGTCCCTCCCAGCATCAGAGTCTTTCCCAATGAGTCAACTCTTCCCATGAGGTGGCCAAAGTATTGGAGTTTCAGCTTTAGCATGAGTCCTTCCAAAAAATCCCAAGGCTGATCTCCTTCAGAATGGACTGGTTGGATGTCCTTGCAGTCCAAGGGACTCTCAAGAGTCTTCTCCAACACCACAGTTCAAAAGCATCAATTCTTCGGTGCTCAACTTTCTTCACAGTCCAACTCTCACATCCATACATGACCACAGGAAAAACCATAGCCTTTACTAGACAGACCTATGTTGGCAAAGTAATGTCTCTGCTTTTGAATATGCTATCTCGGTTGGTCAGAACTTTTCTTCCAAGGAGTAAGCCTCTTTGAATTTCATGGCTGCAGTCACAATCTGCAGTGATTTTGGACCCCAAAAAATAGAATCTGACACTGTTTCCAATCTATTTCCCATGAAGTGATGGGACCAGATGCGATGATCTTCGTTTTCTGAATGTTGAGCTTTAAGCCAACTTTTTCACTCTCCTTTTTCACTTTCATCAAGAGGCTTTTTAGTTCCTCTTCACTTTCTGCCTTAAGGGTGGTGTCACCTGCATATCTGAGGTTATTGATAATTCTCCTGGCAATCTTGATTCCAGTATCTGTTTCTTCCAGTCCAGTTTTTCCCATGATGTACTCTGCATATAAATTATATAAGCAGGGTGACAATATACAGCCTTGACGTACTCCTTTTCCTTTTGGTAACTGGTCTGTTGTTCCATGTCCAGTTCTAACTGTTGCTTCCTGACCTACATATAGGTTTCTCAAGAGGCAGGTCAGGTGGTCTGGTATTCCCATCTCTTTCAGAATTTTCCACAGTTTATTGTGATCCACACAGTCAAAGGCTTTGGCATAGTCAAGAAAGCAGAAATAGATGTTTTTCTGGAACTCTCTTGCTTTTTTGATGATCCCGGGGATGTTGGCAATTTGATCTCTGGTTCCTCTGCCTTTTCTAAAACCAGCTTGAACATCTGGAAGTTCACTGTTCATGTATTGCTGAAGCCTGGCTTGGAGAATTTTGAGCATTACTTTACTAGCGTGTGAGATGAGTGCAATTGTGCGGTAGTTTGAGCATTCTTTGGCATTGCCTTTCTTTGGGATTGGTTCCAAAGAATAGCAAGAAGAGATAAGAAAGCCTTCCTCAGTGATCAATGCAAAGAAATAGAGGAAAACATCAGAATGGGAAAGACCAGAGAGCTCTTCAAGAAAATTAGAGATACCAAGGGAACATTTCATACAAAAATGGGCTCAATAAAGGACAGAAATGGTATGGACCTAATAGAAGCAGAAGATATTAAGAATACACAGAAGAACTGTAAAAAAAGATCTTCAAGACCAAGATAATCAAGATGGTGTGATCAGTCTCCTAGAGCCAGACATCCTGGAATGCGAAGTCAAGCGGGCCTGGCTACGCTTCACTATGAACAAAGCTAGTGGAGGTGATGGAATTCCAGTTGAGTTATTTCAAATCCTGAAAGATGATGCTGTGAAAGTGCTGCACTCAATATGCCAGCAAATTTGGACAACTCAGCAGTGGCCACAGGACTGTAAAAGGTCAGTTTTCATTCCAATTCCAAAGAAAGGCAAATTGGAACTGGTCAAATAGGAGATGGGAATAATGAATGTCAACATTCTAGGAATCAGTGAACTAAAATGGACTGGAATTGGTGAATTTAACTCAGATGACCATTATATCTACTACTGAGGGCAGGAATCCCTCAGAAAAAATGGAGTAACCATCATGGTGAACAAAAGAGTCTGAAAAACAGTACTTGGATGTAATCTCATAACCACAGAATGATTTCTGCTCGTTTCCACGGCAAACCATTCAATATCACAGTAATCCAAGTCTATGCCCCAACCAGTAACGCTGAAGAAGCTGAAGTTGAATGGTTCTATGAAGACCTACAAGACCTTTTAAAACTAACACCCAAAAAAGATGTCCTTTTCATTACAGGGGACTGGAATGCAAAAGTAGGAAGTCAAGAAACACCTGGGGTAACAGGCAAATTTGGCCTTGGAATACGGAATGAAGCAGGGCCAAGTCTAATAGACTTCTGCCAAGAGAACGCACTGGTCATAACAAACACCCTCTTCCAACAACAGAAGAGAAGACTCTACACATGGACATCACCAGATAGTCAACACCGAAATCATACTGATTATATTCTTTGCAGTGAAAGTTGGGGAAACTCTATATAGTCACCAAAAACAACACAGAGAGTGGACTGTGGCTGAGATCATGAACTCCTTACTGCCAAATTTAGACTTAAATTGAAGAAAGTAGGGAAAACCACTAGACCATTCAGGTATGACCTAAATCAAATTACTTATGATTATACAGTGGAAGTGAGAAATAGATTTAAGAGACTAGATCTGATAGATAGAGTGCCAGATGAACTATGAGCGGAGGTTCATGACATTGTACAGGAGACAGGGATCAAGACCATCCCCATGGAAAAGAATAGCAAAAAAAAGCAAAATGGCTGTCTGGGGAGGCCTTACAAATAGCTGTGAAAAGAAGAGAAGCGGAAAGCAAAGGAGAAAAGGAAAGATATAAACATCTGAATGCAGAGTTCCAAACAATAGCAAGGAGAGATAAAAAAGCCTTCCTCAGTGATCAATGCAAAGAAATAGAGGAAAACAACAGAATGGGAAAGACTAGAGATCTCTTCAAGATAATTAGAGATACGAAGGGAACATTTTATGCAAAGAAGGGCTCAACAAAGGACAGAAATGGTATGGGCCTAACAGAAGCAGAAGATATTAAGAAGAGGTGGCAAGAATACACAGAAGAACTGTACAAAAAAGATCTCACGACCAAGATAATCACAATGGTGTGATCAGTCACCTAGAGCCAGACATCTTGGAATGTGAAGTCAAGCAGGCCTTAGAAAGGATCACTACGAACAAAGCTAGAGGAGGTGATGGAATTCCAGTTGAGCTATTTCAAATCCTGAATGATGATGCTGTGAAAGTGCTACACTCAATATAGCAGCAAATTTGGAAAACTCAGCAGTGGCCACAGGACTGGAAAAGGTCAGTTTTCATTCCAATCCCAAAGAAAAGCAATGCCAAAGAATGCTCAAACTACCGCACAATTCCACTCATCTCACTCACTAGTAATGTTCAAAATTCTCTAAGCCAGGCTTCAGCAATATGTGAACTGTGAACTTCCAGATGTTCAAGCTGGTTTTAGAAAAGGCAGAGGAACCAGAGATCAAATTGCCAACATCCCCTGGATCATCAAAAAAGCAAGAGAGTTCCAGAAAAACATCTATTTCTGCTTTCTTGACTATGCCAAAGCCTTTGACTGTGTGGATCACAATAAACTGTGGAAAATTCTGAAAGAGGTGGGAATATCACAGTGCCTGACCTTCCTCTTGAGAAACCTATATGTAGGTCAGGAAGCAACAGTTAGAACTGTTCATGGAACAACAGACTGGTTCCAAATAAGGAAATGAGTATGTCAAGGCTGTATATGGTCACCCTGCTTATTTAACATATATGCAGAGTACATCATGAGAAACGCTGGGCTGGATGAAGCACAAGTTGGAATCAAGATTTCCAGGAGAATTATCAATAACCTCAGATATGCAGATGACACCACCCTTATGGCAGAAAATGAAGAGGAATTAAAAAGCCTCTTGATGAAAGTGAAAGAGGAGAGTGAAAAAGTTGGCTTAAAGCTCAACATTCAGAAAACGAAGATCATGGCATCTGTTTCCATGACTTCATGGGAAATAGATGGGAAAACTGGAAACAGTGCCAGACTTTATTTTTTGGAGGCCCCACAATCACTGTAAATGGTGATTGCAGCCATGAAATTAAAGGACACTTACTCCTTGGAAGAAAAGTTATGACCAACCTAGATAGCATATTCAAAAGCAGAGACATTACTTTGCCAACAAAAGTACATCTAGTCAAGGCTATGTCTTTTTCAGTGATCATGTATGGATGTGAGAGTTGGACTGTGAAGAAAGCTGAGGGCCAAAGAATTGATGCTTTTGAACTGTGGTGTTGGAGAAGGCTCTTGAGAGTCCCTTGGACTGCAAGGAGATCCAACCAGTCCATTCTGAAGAAGATCAGCCCTGGGATTTCTTTGGAAGGACTGATGCTAAAGCTGAAACTCCAATAATTTGGCCACCTGATGAGAAGAGTTAACTCATTGGAAAAGACTCTGATGCTGGGAGGAATTAGGGGCAGGAGGAGAAGGGGATGGCAGAGGATGAGATGGCTGGATGGCATCACTGATTTGATGGATGTGAGTCTGAGTGAACTCTGGGAGTTAGTGATGGACAGGGAGGCCTGGCATGCTGCAATTCATGGGGTTGCAAAGAGTCGGACAGGACTGAGTGACTGAACTGAACTGAACTGAAGTGTTGGTGAGGGTATGGAGAAAAAGGAACCTTTGTGCCCTGTTGGATCGGAATGTAAATTGGTACAGCCACTATGGAAAACAGTATAGAGGCTTCCTCAAAAAACAACTCATATGATCCAGCAATCCTTCTTCGGCATATATATATTCAAGGAAAATGAAATCAACACTTCAAGGAGATTTCTGTACTCCCATGTTTGTTGTAGCAGTATTCGCAATAGCCAAGATATGGCAGTGAATGTTGCTCAGTCATGTCTGACTCTTTGCGATTCCATGGACTCTACAGTCCATGGAGTTCTCCAGGCCAGAGTACTGTAGTGAGTAGCCTTTCCATTCTCCAGGGGATCTTCCCAACCCGGGGACTGAACGCAGGTATCCCACTTTACAGGCAGATTTTTTACCAGCTGAGCCAAAAGGGAAGCCCAAGAATACTGGAGTGGGTGATCTATCCCTTCTCCAGGGGATCTTCCTGACCCAGGAATCGAACTGGGGTCTCCTGTAATGCAGGTGGATTCTTTACCAAATGAGTTATGAGTGATGCCCAAGATATGGAAACAACCTATGTAATAAAGAAAATATCAAAGACACACAAAAACATACATGCAGTGGAATATTATTCAGCTTTAACAGGGAGATACTGACACTTACAAAATATGGATAAATCTGGAGGACATTATACTGAGTGAAACCAGGCAGTCACAGAAAGAAAAAAGCTGCATGATCTCACTTATATATGGAATCTAAAATGTGGAGTCTTTAAGTCTTAAAGATCTCTCAGATGACTTTGATGGAAAAGGCAATGGCACCCCACTCCAGTACTCCTGCCTGGAAAATCCCATGGGTGGAGGAGCCTGGTAAGCTGCAGTCCATGGGGTCGCTAAGAGTCGGACATGACTGCGCGACTTCACTTTCATTTTCCACTTTCATGCATTGGAGAAGGAAATGGCAACCCACTCCAGTGTTCTTGCCTGGAGAATCACAGGGACATGTGGGCTGCCATCTCTGGGGTCGCACAGAGTCGGACACAACAGAAGCGACTTAGCAGCAGCAGATGACTTTGAAGTGATCAACATAACAAAGCTTGATTAGACTCTATTGCTGTTAGTATCTGCTAATTCCCCCAAAATATGTGAAAAAGTTATAAATCTGGAGAGGACTGTAGAGAATGCTGAATGCAGTGAAGTCCTGTACTGAATGAGTATTCAGGCCCCTTGTCATTAGTTGCTCAGTCGTGTCCAACTCTTTGCCACGCCAGGCTTCACCATCCTTCACCATCTCCTGGAGCTTGCTCAAATGGATGTCCATCAAGCCCTTAGGGGTGCTTTACAAATTACAACTTTCCTAAGCCCAGAACCTGGTATTATGACTTAATAGATGAAGTATGGCTACTAGGAGTCTGTATGTTAAAAATATCCCTGGAATATTAATTAATAGCTAGGATTGAGGATTTTTGAACCAGTCACATTTCTTATTTTACAAGTTAGAAACATGTAATAGAAAGAGGAACATTGAGGTCACAAAATAGGAACTTGAAGAAAGTTATGATACTTAATCGTTTGCTCTTTCCATACTTTTGTTGTGTTGTTTACTTGCTAAGTTGAGTCCAACTCTTTGTGACCCCATGGACAGCAGCACACCACACTTCCCTGTCCTTCACTATGTCCCAGAGTTTTCTTGGACTCATGTCCATTGAGTTGATATTGCCATCCATCATTTCATCCTCTGGTGCCCACTTCTCCTCCTGCCCTCAGTCTTTCCCAGCATCAGGATCTTTTCCAATGAGTCAGGTCTTCCCATCACGTGGCCAAAATATTGGAGCTTCAGCTTCAGCATCAGTCCTTCCAATGAATGTGTCATGGCTTTTCTTCCAAGGACCAAGTGTCTTAATTTCATGGCTGCAGTCATCATACGCAGTGATTTTGGAGCCCAAGAAAATAAAACCTGTCACTGCTTTCACTTTTTCCCCTTCTTTTTGCCACAAAGTGATGGGACCAGATGTCATGATCTTAGTTTTTTGAATGTTGAGTTTTAAGCCAACTTTCTCAGTCTCTTCTGTCACCCTCATCAAGAGACTCTAGTTCTTTGCTTTCTGCTATTAGAGTGCTATCATCTGCATATCTAAGGTTGTTGATATTTCTCCCGGCAGTCTTGATTCCAGCTTGTAATTCATCCAGCCAGCATTTCACAAGATGTACTCTGCATATAAGTTAAATAAGCAGGGTGACAGTGTACAGCCTGGACATACTCCTTTCCCAATTTTGAACCAGCCCATTGTTCCATGTCCAGGTCTAATTGTTGCTTCTTGACCTGCATACAAGTTTCTCAGTAGGCAGGTCAGGTGGTCTGGTATTCCCATCTCTTTCAGAATTTTCCACAGTTTGTTGTGATCTACACCATCAAAGGCTTTGGCATAGTCGATAAAGCAGAAGTAGATGTTTTACTGGAATTCTTTTGTTTTTCTATGATCCAACAGTTGTTGTCAATTTAATCTCTGGTATTTCTGCCTTGTACATCTGGAAGTTCTCAGTTCACATACTGTTGAAGTCTAGCTTGAAGGATTTTGAGCATTACCTTGCTAGCATCTGAAATGAGCACAATTGTATGGTAGTTCTTACATTCTTTGACATTGCCCTTCTTTGTGATTGGAATGAAAACCAATCTCTTCCTATCTTCTGGCCATTGCTAATTTTTCCAAATTTGCTGGCATATTGAGTATGGCACTTTGACAGCATACCATATGACAAAAGAAGCTACTAGAAGTGGTACTACTTTCTGTAGTTCAGGACCATTTCGGGGGATGCCCTGGCAGTGCTGAAGTCATGTTTATGTTCTCTTGGATATGATGTGGGTCATTTACCAGAGACCATATTATAGCGTGTCACATTGCTTGATTTTTAGTATTGTTAATTCACCTGAGCTAGGCTGCCACATCCAAGTAGAGGGAAATGACAAGGAGAATCCAGATATAAAGCCTAAAGAGTCAGGAACAGCAAGAGGCTTGAAGGTGAGGCCTGGAGGCATTTTTGAATATTTCTGTGGTACTTTCATTAAGATCTTATGTTTCTAGTCATAGCCAGTGAGAGAGGAATCCTTTGATGGTCAAGGCACTGAAATAGGGGGTCATCTTATAGCCTCAATTCCTTTGTACTCAAGGATATAGTAGCTTTATATGTACAGCTACTAAGGTACAAAGTTCATTAGCAGAACGTTGCTCTCATGACTAAAGATATCTACTGATAACTATAATACAAATATTAAGATAAACAATTTTAATAAGATCATATTCAACTCAGAACTTGAGAATGGTTTTAGATCTGCTATTACAAACAATTTCATGCACAGAGAAATCTTTTCCATTTTTAGTTTTGGTCAAAATCCTTCCATGGTAATTTTTTTTGTTTACAACTTGACTAAAGCCTTCATAAAGAACTGATTGTACTATTTAATTAATTATGAAATGTTTAAAAGACTAGGGAATGGGAATGGTGAGAGATGATTGTAATCATGAATTTGCCATGAACCAGTCCTGTGAACTTTCAAAAGTCCCTTTTCTCCAGGCTGGTCCCGGTAAGAGATGGTCTCAAAGGGCCTTTCCACAGTGAGAGCCAAAGAGTACAAAAGGTATGGGGCAGAAATAAAAATAAGATAGCAGGGTGCATCCGTGAGGGGAATGGTATAACCCAGGAATGATCCTCATGCATCTTTGGGAATCCGGAATAGAATGAATAGGTAACATACGCCTTTGTTTCTCCTTATCTACCTTCTGTGTCCCCCAACCCCAAATATCTTTCCCTTTCTATTTTTGCCATTTTAATGTTATATATCTTAAATCAAGCTTTATCCCATGAATTGTAATAAGATTTAGCCAGAGTTCATAAATTTCAAGTTAAAGATATAGGAAGTTGTTAAGATTTGTGATCAGTTTCATTGACTGATGATTTCCAGTCCTCCATTTCATGATGGTATGAAAGAAAACCTTCTTAAACTTTTGAAATAATCCAAGCCTTGCACTCACTGAAATGATGTGTAATTACAGTTAAACATGACAAGCTATTTTGTTTCCTTCTCATAAGCTCTGGTTGCAGCATTACTATTCACAATCTTACTGTTAAATCTTTTGTCCCAAAGTTTCATGGGTGGCTAGTGGTAGGGATGTGGATGTTGAGAGCAGTGAAAAACATTGCATTTTCTTAAAGTTCAAATTTCTATGAAAATTTGAGAGCATTCCTGGGGAGACAAAAAAGAAATTAGGAACCCTGATAATTCTTCTAGGGCAATGATTTCTCTTTGGTGAAAGGCATTGTGAGACTTTACTCAGAGCAGCATTTTAAGCACAATTGAATGCATGTATAATTTTTGAACCCTTCATTTAAAAAGCATTTGAAAGCCAAAGAACAGAAATCTAAAGGAAATGCTTGTTAAAAAACCTTCTATCGTAATTTATACTCTAATAGTTATATATCTTGAAACACGGAGTCTTTAATGTGGTACTCTTAAGCCATTGTTCAGGAAACAAATGTTTACTGGGTGGTACATTGGCAAAAACAGATTTTGGAATCAGAACACACTAGATTAGAATCCCTCTGCCCTGTTTAGCTATACCAATTTGGGGAATTCAATAAACCTTTGGCTTTCTTACTTGATTTTGGGGAAGATAGAGTGAAATATATGTAAAAGAATTTTATGAAGACTACAGGTTACAAGATGAAGGGAAAGTATTATTAGCCAGTCAGCTCCTCTAACCTTTGCCTTCACAAGGCAAAATCTCTGACATGATCACCTGTGTTCTCTGGAGAAGGTTGCTATGATTATGACTGGACTTCCCAAGTAAAGAATCCATCTGCCAATGCAGGAGACATAGGTTTGGTCCCTAGGTCGGGAAGATCCCTGGAGAAGGAAATGGCAACCCACTCCAGTATTCTTACCTGAAAAAATCCCATGGACAGAGGATCCTGGTGGGCTATAGTCCATAGATATAGATAGATAACCAAGGACCATAGGGTCACAAAGAGTTGGACACAACTGAGTGACTAAACAACAGTGATTATGATTGAGGTAGATGATTTCTTCAAACCATATTCTGTGGAGAGTATGGCACAGATTAGTTACTCGGCACAGTTTTGTTTTAGACACTTCTTGGCTTATAGGTGTTTGGAATAAAAGAACATTTTCTACTTCCTCTTTTACTTTCATACATGAGTTGCTGTTCAGAATACCTCTGTACTCAGCAAACAATCAGAGAAGGCAATGGCAACTCACTCCAGTACTCTTACCTGGAAAATCTCATGGATGGAGGAGCCTGGTAGGCTGCAGTCCCTGGGTTCGCTGCGAGTCAGACATGACTGAGCAGCTTCGCTTTCACTTTTCACTTTCATGCATTGGAGAAGGAAACGGCAACCCACTCCAGCGTTCTTGCCTGGAGAATCCCAGGGAAGGGGGAGCCTGATGGTCTGCTGTCTATGGGGTCTCACAGAGTCGGACATGACTGAAGTGACTTAGCAGCAGCAGCAATCAGGACCTTGACAGGTGATACAGATAGGGTGCTCATTGGTGAATGACAGCTACTGGCTCAACTTCTTCAGCGTGCAGTTTGTAAACAGCTCAAGCTTTGAACTTGTGAAGTATTTCCATTCATCTGCCCCATATAGTGTTTCCGTTTTTTCTTTTCTGTTAAATGCTTGTGATTTGGCTTTTACATCATTTCAGTAAAATTCAATTTAGTGCCATCAAATTCATCAGGCAAGCACTGATGTGGAAAACGTCAAAGATTTTCCCCAAAGCCACTTTCAAACAGTACCTTCAACTGGGCATGAATTCATTCATTCATTTATTTTTTAAATTGAAGTATAGTTGCTTTACAGTGTTGTGTAAATTTCAGGTGTACAGCAAAGTGATTCAGTTATAGGTACACATATATATCTATTCTTTCAGGTTCTATTCCCTTATAAGTTATTACAAAATATTGCATATAGTTCCCTTTGTTATACAGTAGGTCCTTGTTGGTTATCTATTCAGCTGGGCATTTAGAAGTGGGGTCAAATGGGTTTGGGGCCCTTTCCTTTGCATAGATTCTCAGTCAGCTGGAGCTTTTGGTCTGTTCCTCACCATATGGGATGGTCCACCTTGCCCTTGTTACAGATGACAATCCAGGCATTGAGAAATTGCAGCCTTTCCTTTTATCAGCCCTAGAGAGCTGGCTGCTATGACTGCCAACTCAGATATGATTTTCATATATTCTTTATCATTTCTTTCTTACAGGAAAAGTGCTTTTGACATTAATTTTTAAGCTAGCTGTGGTTTTTCAAAAACATTTCCCTCCCCAAATCCATTGAATGCCAGTAATAAATCTCTTAGTGGCCAAGAAATCCAGTCTTACAATTCTTAAGTCTGTCTTAAGTCACTGTGCAATAATGCCACTAATTTAAATACTCTTGGGCAGTTCCCTGTAACATACCCAGATTTAACAGATACATTTTGTCTGATACATTTTGTCTGACAGCCATTTTAGCAGAATGGCTGTGAGAAATAAGAAAGGCACTAAAGGAGTGACATTCTTTGGTAGCACTTTATATAGATCAGGGACCATGTAAATCATTATGTTTATCTAATCCTTAAAAGTTAAACACTGGTATTTCAATTGATCAAAGGAGGCAAAAGAAGAAGGATTATTCACTACTGTGTGCAAAACTGTAGAGTAAGGATTCACACTCAGGTCAGGCCCCAGTGCCCAAGAATTGGCCCCAGCAATGAGTTCATCCTGGCCTCTTCCTGCCCTGTCTTTTCTGTCCCATCTTTATCACTTAATTCTAAGTTGAACTGTAGTTTTTCTACTTATTTTTTCCAGTTTTATTTTTTTCAAGTTAGTGCACAGTGAAAGTCATATTCCTTACATCCTTTTGAAAAAGATGTGATTCCAATTTCCCGATGCATGAACTAAATTCATTAAAAAATAAAATAAAAATCTTCCCCATGTCTTTATAGTGAGAAAGGACTGTAATTAAGACAGTGGTTGCAATTCCCAGTCCAGTAATCAAACAGATAGATATCTCATAACTTTGGCATTCCATTTTGTTTTTCACTGTACTTAAATAATTCTTATTGACATTCACAAATTTATAATGAGGGCAATTTAAAAATATAATTAGCTCAGAGTAGGATTCCACAAGATCAGCCCTTCATGCATGAGCTGAATGACCTGTTCACATATAGAGAAATATGCCAGTGCCCATCTCAGAAGGGCAAACTTGCAGACTCAATGCTCCTCACGCTGCCAGTACTGAGAGGCAAAACTCCTATGTGATGGTCTTTAAACTGAATCCTACAAACAGAGACAAAAGGATGAGAAATTTATAACTCCTGCAAAGGGAAGGGAAGTACAACTCTTATTCCCACCACTCTATTATAGATTCTCATTATTTTTAGAGTTTTTTTTTTAAGATTTTTTTAATGTGGACCTTTTTTTTTTTTTTTTTTTTTTTTGTCTGTTTGAATTTGTTACACTACTGTTTCTGTTTTAAGGGATGTTTGTCTGTTTTGAACACAAGTTATGTGGGATTTTAGCTCCCTGACCAGGGATTGAACCTGCACCCCCTGCATTGGAAGGTGAAGTCCTACCCACTGGCCCACCAGGGAAGTCCCTGGAGTTGTTTTTATTCAACCCGCACTATGTTCCAGACATCACACTCTGTGTTTTGTTACATTCTCCAAGTGGACTTCTGTTCAGTTCACTTCAGTTCAGTCTCTCAGTCATGTCTGACTCTTTGCGACCCCATGGACTGCAGCACACCAAACCTCCCTGTCCTTCAGCAGCTCCCAGAGTTTACCGAAACTAATGTCCATTGAGTCCGTGATGCCATCCAACCATCTCATCCTCTGTCATCCCCTTCTCCTCCTGCCCTCAATCTTTCCCAGTATCAGGATCTTTTCAAATGAGTCAGCTCTTCACATTAGGTGGCCAAAGTATTGGAGTTTCAGCTTCAACATCAGTCCTTCCAATGAACACTAAAAACTGATCTCCTTTAGGATGGACGGGTTGGATCTCCTGGCAGTCCAGGAAAATCTCAAGAGTCTTCTCCAACACCACAGTTCAAAAGCATCAGTTCTTCGGTGCTTAGCTTTCTTTGTAGTCCAACTCTCACATCTATACAGGACTACTGGGAAAACCATAGTCTTAACTAGACAGACTTTTGTTGACAAAGTAATGTCTTTGCCTTTTTAATTTGCTGTCAAGGTTGTTCATAACTTTCCTTCCAAGGAGTAAGCATCTTTTAATTTCATGACTGCAGTCACCATCTGCAGTGATTTTGGAGTCCCAAAAAATAGTCAGCCACTGTTTCCACTGTTTCCCCATCTATTTGCCATGAAGTGATGGAACCAGATGTCATGATCTTAGTTTTCCGAATGTTGAGCTTTAAGCCAACTTTTTCACTTTCCTCTTTCACTTTCATCAAGAGGGTCTTTAGTTCTTCTTCACTTTCTGCCATAAGGGTATTGTTATCTGCATATCTGAGGTTATTGATATTTCTCCCAGCAATCTTGATTCCAGCTTGTGCTTCATCCAGCCCAGCATTTCTCATGATGTACTCTGCATAAAAGTTGAATAAGCAGGGTGACAATACACAGGCTCGACATACTCCTTTTCCTTTTTGGAACCAGTGTGTTGTTCCATGTCCAGTTCTAACTGTTGCTTCCTGACCTGCATACAGATTTTTCAAGAGGCAGGTCAGGTGGTCTGGTATTCCCATCTCTTTCAGAATTTTCTACAGTTTATTGTGATCCACACAGTCAAAGTCTTTGGCATAGTCAAGAAAGCAGAAATAGATGTTTTTTTTTCTGGAACTCTCTTGGTTTTTCAGTGCTCTAATGGGTGTTGGCAATTTGATCTCTGGTTCCTCTGCCTTTTCTAAATCCAGCTTGAACATTTGGAATTTCATGGTTCATGTATTTCTGAAGCCTGGCTTGGAGAATTTTGAGCATTACTTTACTAGTGTGGGAGATGAGTGCAATTGTGTGGTCATTTGAGCATTCTTTGGCATTGCCTTTCTTTGGGATTGGAATTGAAACTGACCTTTTCTAGTCCTGTGGCCACTGCTGAGTTTTCCAAATTTGCTGACATATTGAGTGCAACACTTTCACAGCATCATCTTTTAGGATTTAAAGTAGCTCAACTGGAATTCCATCACCTCCACTAGCTTTGTTCATAGTGATGCTTCCTAAGGCCCACTTGGCTTCAAATTCCAGGATATCTGGCTCTAGGTGAGTGATCACACTATCGTGATTATCTGGGTCATGAAGATATTTTTCACATAGTTCTTCTGTGTATTCTTGCCACCTCGTCTTAGTATCTTCTGCTTCTGTTAGGTCCATGTCATTTCTGTCCTTTATTGAGCCCATCTTTGCATGAAAGTTTCTCTTGGTATCTCCTCAGAAGTGGCCTTCTGAGGGGATATAATTAACCTCTTTTTTTTTTTTTTTGATTCAGTAATTCTACATGCTGAAGCTTATGTATTTGTCATTCATAAAGAATCACCCAGCTAGCATATGGCTGAAGTGGTATGAACAATCCATCCTTCTGACTCTGAAGTCCACGGGCTTGTTGCCAGACTGTCGCTGTACCATCGCAATAAAGGAGAGAAAGAGCTGGATGCCCCTGCCAGGCCCAGCTTCTTAGGCTAAAGGAAGAGAAGCTCAGAGCCCTGTAGAAGTGTGCTTACAATTTTAATTTCAAATCCATTCCATGTTAGTTGGTAAACACCCACAGATATTCTTTGCTTGTTTTATACTACTTGGAATATCATAAGTTAAAGTTTAAAATATTTTGACTTTTTTTTTTTTAAGAGAAAACAGTTCTGTCTCTGGAAAGAAAATGGAGAATTGCCTGTGAGTTTCAAAGGGTCATTCCTGATGTGAATTATACTGCAATAAAAATATTGAATATCAAGGATTTACTGTAAAGCACAAGGAACTATATTCAGTACTTTATAATACCTTATAATAGAAAAGAATCTGAAAAAAAAACTATGTATAACTGAATCACTTTGCTGTACTCCTGAAATTCACAATGTTGAAAATCAAATATGCTTAAGTAAAAGTTAATTAAATATAAATAGGTCATTCCTATGAAAACACACATAACCAGGCTCTGAGTATTCTCACTGATTTTTGCATATGACTTTTGAGGAAAGGCTTGTCTATCTCAGTAGGTAAGGAAAATAATATTCTATCATTTTCCATTAGCCATAGATACGTGATTGTTAAGTTCACATTATATTAAAATTTTAAATAAGTAATGTCAATTAATGTGAGCTAGTCTAGTCACACACACTTATTTATTTGTAAGTGTTCCTTATATTTTAAAAATAGTCACCAATTGCTTTTTAAACACGTTATGAATATTTGCCTCAACTCCCATGTAGCTGTAATCTTTGCTTATGGTTGTTAGTGCTTGTTCATTTGCTTTTTGATTTGTCTTGCTGAAATTTTTAACTATTTTGAAGTCACAACTATGTATCTTTTTCTGTATTAAATATGTCTTACATGTTAGTCTTCTAAAGGTCTTCTTCATCCATCCAAACATTCTAATAAAACCATGCACTAATATGTTCTTGTACTTTAGTGGTTTAACATTTAACATAAAATTTAATAGCTTTAAAAAAATTATGTTTAATTAAAATAAAATTATATGTAATAAAATTTCACATAAAATTTAATCTGTTTAGAAAATTGATACATGATAATTTTGAAACATTCAAACAATATAGAAAAGTATGATGAAGAAAGTAAAAAGAGCCCAAAATTAATAGAATTAAAAATTTACAATATGTAGAAAAATGTCTTTTCAGATGTATTCTTAGTCATACATACTCCAAGTCTGAATGTGTGTATGTGTGTGTGCATGAGTGTGTGTATTGCTTTATACACTCTATGCATTCTGCTATTCTCATTCCATAATACCAATATGTTGTAGTGCCTTTTTTGTGTCAATTTATATAATTATTCCTCATTATCATCAATGACTTCACAGGGCACCATTTAATGGATTTACTATAATAGTTTATTAACCATCTGTTTTGAATTTCTCATTATTTAAACAATTGTTCAACTAATTCATTTGTGAGCCTATGTGTGTACCAATACCAAATTGTCATATAATTTCATTATGATACATTTCTAGACTCAGAATTGTTGAACCAAAGATTATTTCAATTTAAAATCTTGATGTATATTTCTAAACAGTCACTATAAATATTGAACAATTTTCACTTCTAACATCTGCTTAATCATTGTAAATCTGATACTCAGAAGCTTATATCTCATTAAAAATATATCTAAATGCCAGAGTAGATAGGACACACATTCCAAGTGTAAAATTAGATAAAGTTCTCAGTTTAATTTGCCAAGAATACAAGATTTTACTTGAAGTGAAACGGCCACCCAAGATGGGAACAGATGTAGCGTATTTTGATCTTTTTTTTTTTTTTTTGCTTCATGCAGTTCCCAGTTATACTTTCTGGGCAGGTTTGCATCTTGCCTGGTTCATGAATTTCTAGACTTTCACTGCCCTTTTATATACCCAGTGTTTGTAATCCCATTGCAGAGGAACTGACAAAAAAATCTATCCCCTATCTTTTTTGGGTATATGTACACACTTTTTAAACCAAAATTCATATCAGAAAAGGCATGTTCTTACTCCATTGGTGGTGAAGGTGATGTTGGGGTACTTGAAAATTTGGAGCAAAACCTAGATGCTGCGGCTAAGTCATTTCAGTCATGCCCGACTCTGTGAGATCCCATAGATGGAAGCCCACCAGGGTCCCCCGTCCCTGGATTCTCCAGGCAAGAACACTGGAGTGGGTTGCCATTTCCTTCTCCAATGCGTGAAAGTGAAAAGTGAAAGGGAAGTCGCAGAGAGTATCCGACCCCCAGCGACCCCATGGACTTCAGCCTACCAGGCTCCGCCGTCCATGGGATTTTCCAGGCAAGAGTACTAGAGTGGGGTGCCATTGCCTTCTCCAAAGACCTAGATATTCCTAAACAATATCGGTTTCTATTTTCCTGGTATACCTAGGGCAACAGACACACAGACAGTATTGTATGCAGAGAAAAAAAAAAAAAAACATAAATTCATGAAATAGTAGAGTGTGTTGGTATCACACAACACTGTCAGGCCAGCAAGTGTGTTTGTACACAATCATGTTATGGCTCCAAGCTTTTCACTGCTGGACCTATATAAAGTATGAGTCCAAAAGTTTTCATAAAAGGAGAATTGGAAAGGCTGTAGTCTATTTTAGAGTTTTTTTTTCCCCCCCAACAGGCAATCAACAACTATTGGGTTGGCCAAAAATTTCATTTGGGATATGGAAAAAAACCCAAATGAACTTTTTGGCCAACCAAATACTGCTAGTTTTAAGCAATGCAGTGATATGCATAGATTTGAATTGCAAACAACTCTGGAATTTTGTGGAGACTGATTTAGAGGAGGATGCATGGCAATGGCACCCCACTCCAGTACTCCTGCCTGGAAAATCCCATGGACAGAGGAGCCTGGTAGGCTGCAGTCCATGGGGTTGCTAAGAGTCGGACAAGACTGAGCAACTTCACTTTCACTTTTCACTTTCATGTATTGGAGAAGGAAATGGCAACCCACTCCAGTGTTCTTGCCTGGAGAATCCCAGGGACGGGGGAGCCTGGTGGGCTGCCATCTATGGAGTTGCACAGAGTCGGACACGACTGAAGTGACTTAGCAGCATGTAACAAAGAAGGTCAACTGATGAGGCTATTGAAGAAATACTGGCAAGAATTGATGGTGGACTGAAGTAGCTCATTAATAGGAAAATGAAAATATACTTTGTTCATTTATTTTTTTTTAATTTAAATTGAAGGATAATTGCTTTAAAATGTTGGGTTCATTTCTGCCATATATCAACATGGATTAGCCAAAGGTGTACATATGTTGGGAGAAAATAAACTTTGAAGAGGTAAAATTGACAGGACTTGGTAAAAGATTTTATGAATGAAGGAGGGAGCAACTGTCAAGTATTCATATGTTGAATAGGGAGAATAGGATTTAACACAGGTTTTAATTTAATCAAGAGCATACTGATGAGGTGATAGGGTGACAGGGATATTGAAGGTATATGCAGAAATGATTACTATAATTTAAAACCAAATGTAATTTGAGTAGAGAGCAAAGAAAATATATCAAAAATCAGGGACATGAAAAGAAAGGATCTGTAGTCTTGAAGGTTGTTGAAATTGTATTTCTAGAGGCAATAAGGTGGAAAGATAGGAAGTGATGGTCAGATTGTCGGATGCTTGAAATTTATTAGTAGATTATGAAGGGGGGTGGTTAATGGTTATGGTGGTCACCAGGTACAGTTATGACCATAGGATTGAGTGAGTGAAGTAGAATGGTGGACATTGGAAGAAAGGAGGGTAAGGAACTGAGATCTCAGAGTGTTGGGAGAATTTTCTGTGGAAATATTGAAGTCCCCAAGAATCAGGACAGGAGTAGGGAGTGCAGGGCCCAGAATGGCATGGGGCAGAGTTCTGAAGGAGTGACAATTCTTATAGTACTAAAAGCTTGAAAGACAATGGTGTATCCCCCGTGCACAACCTAGATGGGCAGGTTTACTCATATATCACATAATGAGTTCATCCTTGGGTCACAGATAAATGAAATAGGGATGGACACTGTAGACTCTCCTTATTGGAGGCTGTTTTGTAGCTCAGTTACTGAGTCAGTCATTGGTGGGGGAGTCAAGTTTAAGACTCATGTAGATTTGCGGGTTAAAGCTTCAGTTCTGGGATATTCTCATTGATCAATTGATGTGGGTTTGCTGAGAATTGAGCAGAAAAGGCATGTCAGAGAGAAACAGGAGAATGAAGTAACACACACATACACACACACACTCAAATAGACACAGAAAAATAATTGTCTGGGTTCCAAATTCCCATGAGTCTTTTTTATATTCTGTGAAATTCTCATATGTCCTTACAATACATCTCTTATTCATTTAAGCTGATTTGATTGGATCCTCTTCATGCAGCCACACTTAAGCTCTAAGAGAGCAGCTATGATTTAGTCATTCATTCAGTAAGCATTTAATGAGCACTTAGTAAGAGACTGGATTGTTGGAAACAGTATGAGCAAATACAAATGTGGGCAAGATATATTCCCAACCAATAGGGAAATCAACAGTAGAGAAAAAAAAATATGATTAAAGTACAGTTTAATTAACGAGTGTTAAACTAAAGTGGGTGCTGAATATCATGACCTCAGCTGGCAAGGATTCAGTATGTTATTTGAATCTGAAAGATCTGGTAAAGTCAGAGAAATCTGGTAGAGTCATATCAAAGAAGACTTGATGTGTAAATGTGCCTTTAAAAATGGGTAGATACACACAAAGTTAAATAGAAGGTATACACTTGAGAAGCTTAGGCAAAGGGAGAATGTGATACAAGCAGAAAGAATGTTTCAAGAAGGTAGGTGTCAGTCAGACTGACCATAACAGAGAGGTTAAGAAATAAATTATCTGAATGCTTATATTACATTACTGGCACAAAGTTGATTAATTTTAGTAACCTTAGTTGGACAGATTTCAGTATAGTGGTGAGAACAAAATCAGATTGGAATGCCTTGGCAGGATGTGGTATATAAGGAACTGGAGAGAATCAACAAAATTTTAAAAATTGCCTTTGAAGGTCAAAAGAGTCATTGCTGAATGGAGAAGTGGAATCATAGGATTTTTTTTTAAGATGCAAAAACTGAGTACATTAGAATGAGACAAAATAGGATGTATATCAGTGTGTATAGGAAAAATAGTAAATGACATCATGACAAAGACTTCCCTTGAAAAGGTTTAAATTTGTGCATAGATATGTTAAGTGAAGTGAAGTTGCTCAGTCGTGTCTGACTCTTTTCTGACCCCATAGACTGTAGCTTACCAGGCTCCTCCATCCATGGAATTTTCCAGGCAATAGTACTGGAGTGGGTTGCCATTTCCTGCTCCAGGGGATCTTCCTGACCCAGGGATCAAACCCAGGTCTCCTGCATTGCAGGCAGACACTCTACTGTCTGAGCCACCTAAGGAAGTAGCTTAGAAATGTTAAACGTGGCTTTATTTGGAATACCCCCAAAGCAAATGAACTTAAAAGTCCCAAAGTAAATAATGAAAAACTTGAATAATATTTCCATAAGATTTGGGTGGATTATTATGACCCATTTTAAAATAATATTTAACAATAGAAATGATAAAAAATAAAATTTCTCAAAACTTAATCTTAAGTCAAAAACAAAGTGCAATGCAATACAGAAAGCATATGAACTGTGATTTTTATTATTCAAATACACACAAATACTGGAAGAAGACTGAAAACACATAAGAGCAATTGTTGAGCAGTTATCTTGGACAGTGTGATTATTGGTGATTTTAGTTTTCTTTCTAAAGAGGTTTTTGTGAAACCCTCCATTTTTAACTTGCAGTGATAAGAATGTGTTATTTTTAGTCAGAAGGAAACAAATGTTGTTGTATACTAGATGGGTGAAGCATACTGTATACATCTCTAGGAGACACAGAGATGTGCTTTTAACTCTTGGACATTCTCCTGTTAATTTATTATATAATCAGCATCTCCCTACCCAAAATGCATGCTCTACGTCTTTAAACTCTTTAATATTGCACATAAACAAGCTTTCAATGCTTACTTTTTTGGGTGTGTGTGTGCACGTGCATGTGTTTAGATGATGATGGAAACATACGTCAAGACCTTTCTTTACTGAAACAATTTCATATCTAGTTTAATATTTCAATCCTGTATTCAGAGACTAGTATATTTAGAATCATTTCCAATGACGCCATGGAAACTATTCCATGTTATGTCAATTACTGGTGAGTGTGTGGGCAAAAACAGAGCCTTGGTGACTGATTGGGACTTCTTCCTTCTTTATAAAAAAAAAAATCTTGAAGGGTTCCAATTTGCTGCTATTAATGATGCAAGTGAGCTTACTTTATAACTCTACTAAGAGCAGAGAAAGATTTTCTTCAGTGTGGATGGCAAAAGCAGTGAAAATCATGACACCAAGATATTACCTTCCCATTGTATTCTCAAAGTATTTCAGCTTCTTCTTTTTAGAAATAATTTGAGGTGAAAATCCCCCCTATTAACATTTAATGTAGTGAGCTTCCCTGAAATATCTTATTGTGTGCAAGCCTTTAATTTAACTTAAAGCCTCTGTGTGAGTACTTTCAAGGTCACATGCTGTCTCCAGCACCACCTGGTCATATAGGGAAGTCCTTTACAACTGCTGCAGGTTTGGGGTTGAAAGCAAATGCTGTGCTTTAACCTGAAATTATTAGCTTGTGAATTACCTACACATTGCTCTGAAATCCAAGATAGCCATCTATTGTGGGTGGCCCTGATATTGACCAGATCAGTGATCTAATATGATAGTCTATTTCTCGATAGTCCTGATGACAGCTCAGGATTGTCTGTCTTTCTATGATATAGCAGAAAGAGAGAGAGAGAAAGGAATAGCTCATGATGAACTTTCACAAAATGCATTAAGGATAAACTGTTTTGTTCAATTGTGCTGTTTGAGTCAGTTATTTAATAGCAGGCTCCAAAAATTTAAATTTAAGCATCAGCAAGTCCATAAAAGATAAACCAGAATGAATTACAGAAATGGAAAAAATGCACTTATTTCTTCCAAATACTCTTTAAAATCATGATCATTGTTACATTTCAAACAAAATCAACACCAAAAAAAACAAAACTATCAAAAGTCAATATAAAAGGTACTATGTGAAACTACTGCAAAGGCATACCAGGTCTGGGCAAGTTGGCACAACAAGTGCACATTTTAACCCACCTTCTTCACACCAAGCATATGCAAGGACAGATAAAATATAAGAAAGAAAAACCAAAAATAACAAAAAATGTAATTTGAAAGCACTATGGTATCTGTAGGAACCAAAGGAACAACAGATAAAGAGGATGCTAGTATGGGCTGGAGCTGCAGCTCGGTTGGGTTCTGTGTAAACAGGCAAGTACAATCAGGGGTTGTGTTAGAAACTAAAAGTCCTTATTTAAAGAAAGGGTACCAGAGGAAAGTTCATTGCTGGAAGCTATACTCTGAGTTGGTACTCCCCATGTTTTTTAATTGAGAAAATGTTTAGACTTACGAG
This sequence comes from Bubalus kerabau, assembly GCF_029407905.1. Classification (NCBI taxonomy): domain Eukaryota; kingdom Metazoa; phylum Chordata; class Mammalia; order Artiodactyla; family Bovidae; genus Bubalus; species Bubalus kerabau. Next base: position 31,519,369 of record NC_073647.1, on the reverse strand, counting down.
ACTTAGAAGGAACTAAGAACTATGGAATCCAAAGTACAAAGATAGACTTTTGTGATCAGAGACTGACATTATTCAATTGGTGGCTCTGTGACTGTCTGATCTGTGGCTAATGATTAACATCATAAGTAAGACTAGGTCTGGGTGGGGCCCAGTTTGGTGGATGCAGCTAAATAAACATGAGGCAGAGTTTATTACAGGGAAATTGTGTGTGTGTGTGTGTGTATGTTAGAGAGAGATTTAAGAGGAAGAGAATGAGAAAATAAATCACTCCCACTAAAAATGAGCCTGCACACCAAAGTTCTAAAACACAATGAAAAATATTTCTTAGAAAGGCAGAGGAAAGAAAAACAATATTAAGAATATTTATTATAAGTGAAATCAATTGTGTGAAGCAATATAAAAAACTCTATAAAAAGAGTATGTTTAAAGAAAGGAAAATTACAGATCAATATCCACAATATAATTTCTCTGTCATCCATCTACAAATATCATTAAGACAATCTCAAAGGACAATAAGGTGTGGGAATTCTTCTCTTACCTATCAACAGTTATTTTAAAAGCATGGTAATTAAGACAATGTGGTATTGGTGTAGATTACAGATAGGCAGGTGGAGCAGAAGAGCCTAGAAACAGACCCACTTATATATGGAAACTTAATGTATGAAAGATGGCAATGCAGTTTCCGGGGATAGAATAGATTATGCTGGAAAACTGGTCACCCATATGGAAAAAAATAAAATTAGATTATGCATCACACCAGGCACAAAAATAAATCCAGGTGGATTTAAGAACTGAATGTGAAAATCAAAACTGCAACACTTTTAGAATATAATGAAGAGTGGTTCAATGACTGCAGGATAAGAAAGCATACATTAAAAAAAAACAGAAAAAATACAAAGGCAATAATTCTATATGGCTTATGTTGTATTTAAAAGCTTTGGTAAAGGTCTCATAAACAGTGCAAAGACAAAAGCAAGCTTGAGAAATTTTATTTGCAACATGTATCTCTGAAGAAGGATTAATATATAGAATTTGTAAAAAGTGACCATTAAAAAAAGAAAAAGTAATGGTTAGATTATGATAATAAATAAACTGTAAAACTCTTCAGCTATTAAATAATAAAACAGGTCTATATTTTCTGATAAGGAAATACATCTAAGAAATGTTAATAGTGCGAATAAGTCTCAGGGCAATGTGTATAGTATGCTGCTCTTTGAATATACATATGTATTTGAATATATATACATATTGAATGTATCATAATATATATAGCATCTTTATTAGACTATCTTATATAGTCATAAACTACTCTAATAAACAAAAAACATTGCTTGGCCCCAGGAATGGAACTGTGCAAAAATTAAAAACTTTGACAATAACAAGGGCTATAAATTGGAAATTTCATATTCAGCCAGTGGGAACAGAAATTGACATCACCCAGTTTGGAGCAATTTTACAGTTTGTAGTAAAATTGAGTATATATTCTTTGACCCAGAAACTGTACTCTAAATACATACCTAGAAGAGTAGTTCTCAAAGTGTGATCCTGAGACCCCTCTCAGCTGGAGTTGAGGTTGTCTTTGAGATTCTTTCAGAGAGTCAGCAAGGAAAAGGTTATTTTTGTAATATTACTAAGATATTGTCTTTTTTCACTGTTGGTTTTTGTACTCATGGAGTAAAATCAATAGCGGCATATGAGAATGAGTCAAGACAGTGATACCACAATGTACTAGAAGACACTCTATTTCTCTTGGTCACATACAATGGGAGGAAAAAAAGACAAAAAACAAGCAAGTCCTACCTGATGATATGTCTTTAATGGAGAAGTAAAATTTAGTGATTTTTTTAAAATCTTGAACAAAGCAGTGAAATTTAGAGATTTTGTTAAATCTTGAATCTTGAGTGCAGGTGTTATAAAATGTTGGTGACAAAATGAGAAATTTCACATCAAGCACAAGTGCTGCATACAAAAATAATAATGTGGTTTTGAGAAAAAGCACTTCTCTGATTGCTTGAGTTACAAACTAAGGTAGCTGCTTGCATTGGTGGACTGCCATTTTTACTGACAGACCAACTGGCAGACAAATCATTGTTATTCGGAGTTGGAATTTTGGCAACAGTTTCTCAGAAATGAATTGAGTCCATCACATCAAGGAAAATAAGCAACAGTATTTGTTGCCAATGATAATCTTTGAAAATTCAAGAGAAAATCAAAATTTTGGAAAATCCATATCAACCTTGTGAGCCTGATGACTTTCCAATACTTAAAAGACTTTCTGAATGAGATTGGTAGTAAAAGTGACCAAAAAAAAAAAAGAGCCTTTTTATATTCCATGAATGAGAAGTGTCAATGTTTGGAAGATCTGCCTCACTCAGTGAACTACCATTTTCTAAATGACCAATGCACAGTGTCACAAATTAGGCACCAGTAAAGGATCCACAGCATAAAATAAACCAATGGAATTTAATGCAAGTGAATATGAATGATTCATCATATTTGGTTGCAAATTCCACATTGCAAATAATCTTTAAGAAGCCACCATCTTCTGAGTTTTGACATAGTATCAAATAGAAATTCTACAATTATCCAGCACACACCTTTCTTTGCATAGTTGATTTCTGTGTGTGGCTGGATTTTATTGATATACTTCAAATAAAACATTTCATTCTAGGTAGAATAATGAAGTAGATATAAAAAATCCAGATGTCTTTTTGTCTTTTTTTTAAGCTACACTTTCAGACACAGTGTGTCTTAACACAATGTCACTCTACTCACTACATATTTTGTTTTGAAGATAGAAGTTATAATTCATAGACGTGTCATTTAGGCTACTGGATTAATATTGTTATATTTAATAAAAAATGAACAATTTCTTAATTGTCACATCTAAACACTAAACATTAGGAGATACAACTTGTATTTACACATTAATATGAAGAATGGTTCAAACAGTAAAAAAATCTGCCTGCAATGCAGGAGACATGGGTTCAATCCCTGGGTCAGAAAGATTCCCTGGAGAAGAGAGTGGCAACCCACTCCAGTGTCCGTGCTTGGGAAATCCCATGAACAGAGGAGCCCAGTGGGCTATAGTCCATGGGGTTGCAGAGTCGGACACAACTGAGTGACTAATACAAACACACACACACACACACAAAGAACATAAGTAACTGAACACTGGATTCCTGATATAGAGATAAGGAAAGGCAAATGTGTGCTGCATTTGAAAAGTGGCAGGGAGGCCAGTGTGACTGTCACAGAGCGAGCAGGGGAGAGAGTGTGGAGCTGAGATCAGTATGGCAGGCAAGAGTTGGGTTGTGGAGAGAACTGTCCCAAAGGAAAGTGTCTCTGTAAATGTGTGTGACCCAGTTTTATGCTACGAATATTACACTGAACATTCTGCCTGTAGCCATTCAGAGGACATTGCACCTTACCCTTCAGTCAGATTGGGTGGTTAGTAGGGCTGTAATCCCAGTAACCGAAGATGGGAAAACAGTGGAAACAGTGGCTGACTTTATTTTTCTGGGCTCCAAAATCACTGCAGATGGTGATTGCAGTCATGAAATTAAAAGACGCTTACTCCTTGGAAGAAAATTTATGACCAACCTAGACAGCAAATTAAAAAGCAGAGACATTACTTTGTCAACAAAAGTCCGTCTAGTCAAGGCTATGGTTTTTCCCGTAGTCATGTATGGATGTGAGAGGTGGACTGTGAAGAAAGCTGAGCGCCGAAGAATTGATGTTTTTGAACTGTGGTGTTGGAGAAGACTCTTGAGAGTCCCTTGGACTTCAAAGAGATCCAACCAGTCCAACCTAAAAGAGATCAGTCCTGGGTGTTCATTGGTAGGACTGATGTTGAAGCTGAAACTCCAATACTTTGGCCACCTGATGCGAAGAGCTGACTCATTTAAAAAGACCAGGATGCTGGGAAAGATTGAGGGCAGGAGAAGGGGACGACAGAGGATGAGATGGTTGGATGGCATCACCAACTCAATGGACATGGGTTTGGGTGGACTCCAGGAGTTGGTGATGGACAAGGAGGCCTGGTGTACTGCGGTTCATGGGGTCACAAAGAGTCAGACATGACTGAGCAACTGAACTGAACTGAATCCCAAAACTGAAAGTCAAGGTGAGGGCAAAGACCCTCTTCCCTTGAGCTTTCCCACTCAGACACTGTCACAGGAAAGGAGATATAGCCAGGATGCAGAAGGCGTGCTCCACACACATAGGCCGGGTCATAGCATGGCCTAGAGGGAGTTTAGCCCCTTCTGTTTGATGCCAGATGAAACTGATATTTGCATGTGTCTGTGAAAAGCACTGACTTGAGCAGTTCATTGGGAAGATAATCTGTATAAATGTTTCAGTCTTTAGTAAGTCTTTCACCAGGCCAAATTCTAGGCTATTTCAACTTTGAGAGCATAGAGCAAAGGAAATGTGTAGTCAGATGTGATGTCTCATTTATATTAACATTATAAATAATTATCATATTATGCAATTTTCCAAATAAATTATCACTTGACTTCATCAGTTTTACACTCCCACCTCGTTATGTGATACCTTAACCTATGTAGGTAGGCCCATACAGAATGGACGGATGGATGAAGAATGAATGAATATGAAGACTAGAGAGAGCTTGGCCAATATGACATAAAGATGGAGAATTTTAGAGAAAAGTGTTGAGTGAGAAAAGGTCAGTGAGACTTTTAAGAAAATGTATGTCCAGTATTCAGTTCTGGGTTAGTGATCTTGAGGTAGGAGGTCTCTTCTGTATGTTTGAGTGCTGTGAAAATAGAACAGCTGAACAGCTTATATGGCCCTGTCAGAGGATGACTGTGACAGGCTGGTAGAAGGAACTGTGCTTTGCTCTGTGATCACCTCTCTGCAATCACTCTTGAGAACTGAACTGTCAGTAGGAAGACAGTAGACCAGAGGTCCCAGCCAGTATATTTGGGAGGGGTGTGCAGAAGTAGCTGCCATATAGAAATAATTCACTTATAAATACATTTCATTCTTGTCATTAATTATTGCAGATGCTGCTGCTCCTCTCAAATAAGATTAGATGGAAAACACTTTAGAAGGTGGAAGAGTGTTAGCATCATTGCTACATATTCGTTGGTTTAAAATTATATTTGCAAATTCTTTGCTACTCATCTCTTTAAGAAGTGACACTGAGTTCACTTTGTGTATGGGCTGAACTTCATAACTTGCTTCCAGTGAGGAGACTCTGGCAGAAGTGTCACTTCCATTGATTACAAAACGACTGTAGATTTTTTTCTGGGTTCTCTGTCTGTCTCTCTCACCACTTCTCCCCTTCTCTTCTGCTCGGTGAGGAACTGAGGCCACATAAGTGAGCTTGATACTGTATCCTTTAGTCCCAGTAAAGCCCATCTCACCTCCTCACTTGCAATTTTGAGAGATATTCTGAGCTAGAACCACCTAGCTAAGCCATTCTTGAATTCTTGACCCATATAAACTATGAAATAACAATTTTTGTTTGCTTTAAGTTTGCAAGATAGAAATAATTTATTACCCATCACTACATAACTACATCACTACATAACATATGATTATTCTAGCTTACAGAGGATAAACTGAAATCCCCAGAGGTTGGTGGATGTGTCCCTGAAGATGAAGCTATAAATTATCAGAATTGACATTCAAGCCCTAGTCTTTTGACTTCTTCATCACCCCTTCCATTGTATCAGACTACCACCAGTCATGTGTAAGTAAAACATTTCTTATATTTCCAGACCTGGAATATATCATTCTAAAAGCATTATTGACTCTTAATCAGAAATAAGAAGATAAAGATCAATGATTTAATTGTTCTCTGTATATGCTAAACAAAAATAGCAACTCTAAAACTCTGAAAACCAATTATTATAACCAAAAAGCAGCAAGGAACTTTGGGGATATCTACCTGCAGTTTTACTACTCTAGACAGAAAATTAGAGACATTTACTGACAAATGCCATAGCGTGACTTAAAGAGGGAGCAAGGACTCAGACTTAAGTCACCTGGATAAAGGGAGCATTTTTGAATTGTGATATTAATGTACAAACTTGGTTCCCCGAGGACAGTGGCTTACAAGTTCATATACATGAAGCTTGACGCAATGACTGCCATGGAGACTTGAAACTCTTACCTGACCTCTTACTAGATGAACAATGCTCTTTATTCCTTCTGTAAAACACTGATTGACACTCAAATGCACACTGAAAACGCACAGCAGATAGCTTCCTACTTGGACACATCTGGATCCACCTGTTGAATTTCATGCTTACCAAGAATCATTATGTTTGTTTCCAAACCTCTTTATGTCAAGGGTACCTTACTACTGTTTAACAGTTTTATTTAATTGAATATTATATAAGTGAATCAGTAGGAATTTTAAAAGAGATCTATTTTTTTTTCTGTGAAATATAAATTAAATGATTCGAGAAGAGTTGATAGAGGTGTGTTGCTAATTTTATTGTAATGGTTTTAGAATTAGGTGTGGGGGAGAGATTGGACAAAATAAAATAAAAATCTATAAGCATTCTGTACCTTAATTCCTTCATGTGTGTCCTCACACTTATGCTACATTTCAAAAAAAAAAAAAAGAAGTGAAGAGATAATGCCATACCATGTGGCTTATATAATAATGACCATGAGAAAGTGAAATCAGAGGACCCACACTCAATGTTAAGGTCTTAACCCTACATCAAGAAAATCATTTATATGGTTTCATATTAAATTATCCAAGGTATGTATGTCATTTTTAAATTATTTCCAGTTTCAACCAAGGTTTTCAATTAATCACAAGGGTGGTTGATACAATTGGTCACCAGTGTATCAGGTAATGAGGCTTTTGACTCCAGTACTCTTGCCTGGAAAAATCCCATGGATGGAGGAGCCTGGTAGGCTGCAGTTCATGGGGTCGCTAAGAGTCGGACACGACTGAGCGACTTCACTTTCACTTTTCACTTTTATGCATTGGAGAAGGAAACGGCAACCCACTCCAGTGTTCTTGCCTGGAGAATCACAGGGACAGCAGAGCCTGGTGGGCTGCCATCTATGGGGTCGCACAGAGTCCGAAACAACTGAATTGACTTAGCAGCAGCAGCAGCTATAGTAGAGTGTTAGTGTTGAATGAATGAATGGGAATTTACATAGGATAGGTAAAACAAAGCACCTTACAGACTCAAGGCAGTTTTCAGTTTATTTGAAAAATGTGTTAGCACTATTTAATGTACCCCTAAATGTCAACCCTATTTTCCATTATTGTGTATTTAGAAGACGTTTGAAGTGAACATAAAGAACTTCCAAGCCTCTCCTTGTTTCGTGTCACACTTATCTCCCTCCTTGACAGAACAGATTTCTTTCTTTGGGTGTCTTGTGAAAGTTCTCTCTTGGCAGCTCGAGCTGAGTGGCTTCCATGCTGGGTGAGAGTTTGCAGGCAGCCTATTTTCCCAGTGTCATCCACAATGTGATAGTGGTTTCTGACAAAGGAGTTTCCAGGGCTGCTAGGCAACCATTACTGATGGCTAAAAATAGGGAGCAGCCATCATATTATGGGACTCGGGAAGCTTAAGGAGCTTTTGTAAGCCAATAACTCTGGTAGATAATTACTATCGGATTCTACTGTTGAAATGGATTAAAAATACATTGTGAAAAAAAAATAAATTGTGTGTGAATCTAGTCATTTGTACAGCAAAAGCAGTTCCTCAAAGCTGTTTGCTTGATTTATTTTCATGTGAATTCAGTTTAAAAATACTCATTGTCTTTGATCTGGGTAGACACTGTCTTCATGTGAGCTTATTTCCTTGAATTAAAGACATGTAATTGTGTGACAGCATACAAATATAGAACATGGGCTTGGAACTTTCCTCTGAATGGACCATCCATCAATTTCTCCAGAGTTTCAGCTTTACATATCACCACTACAGCAGGATTTATCTTCCTCTGCATTTTTAACGTTTTGCATTCATTCATTTAACATTAATTGCCTGTCTTTACCATCATTCTTATATCTCTCCATCATCTGTTATGCTCTTGTTCTTCTCATTTATTTATCCCGCTAGCTCTATTACTCTGCAAATGCCCATCTCCATCAACTCTTGATATCTGTTATCCATATAGTATCATTATTACCTTCGCCTCCTCCTCATTCAGCCACATTATTGTGTGGGGGTTTTAATGACCACCCTTCCTAAACGTGAATGTCCATCCCTTTCTGACCCTTTGATTTTTTTGTAAAAAGAATATTTCTTTGTAGTATCTGACACTCTTACAATAATGTCTAGCTCTGTCTAACTCAGTAAGGACAGGGATCACATGTTTCCTTTTGCTCACTGTTGTCTCCACTGTGTAATAGAGTAACTGGCATTTAAGAGTCACTCAATGAATATTTGTTGAATGAATGCAGAAATGTCTGCATGTATTTGTATCCTCATCCATTTCAGTCTCCTTCACACCATCACCTCATCGGGTTCTCTCATCACCATCTTTCTGTTATCAGTTATTCCGACAGACTGTCTATCAGACCCTCTATTCATCATCCCGACTATTCATCTGTCCATCTCTACTCCTAGACCTCCCTATCTGAATCTGAGCAACCATCTAACATCTTACTAATTAATATAAGATCTTTTTGTCTATCATCCTTGTATCTCTGTCAATTCTTCTGTCACTCAGTGATCCATCATTCTCCATCATTCCTTCCTACCTAAATTACATTATGTATCATTTCAACATAAACTGATAGGTGTGTACAATTTTTAGTGAAAGCCAAAAGGAAGGATTACAGAGAATTTAAACATATTTCTTCCTTTTATTTTTATAGGAATTCAATTATATGAACTCAGCAAATAAAAAGAAGAGAAAAACAGCATCTTAAGTGGTACCTGCCACTCCATTTAATGAATACAGTCTATAAATGGAACTTGAGATAGCTGTTGTTCCCAGTAATTTTTAATGAGATTACAAAGTATAAAAACAGGTATTATTCATATGACATGGCCTTAAAACACCAGCCAACTATTTCTTGTGCAGCTCACCCAAAGCAACAGCAATCTGTTCCAAATTTAGAAGAAAAATGACTGTTAGATATATTGAGAGACAGCAGAGTGATTTATATTACAGCATTTTCCTATGAGAATGTCAAGTTTAACTTTGACTGTTGATAATTTTAGCCTTATAACCTGCCTTTTGGAACCTAACCTCCATGTAAAGTGTGATTCCACCATAGCCATTATTCATAGGGCAGAAAGTGAAGCTTAAGCTTCATTTTGAAGGGTGATTTGATTTTTTTCCGAAAGAAAAGGCAAGAGTGGTCAAGGATGAGGGACGACAAACCACTCTCCAGGTTTATTGAACTGAATGTCTCAAGCACATGTGCATCTCCCCGCCAGATGTTGATCTCTGTCATTTGCTGCCTAGTAGAGTATTATAGTCTTGCCTTGGTATCTGTTGGGTTGGCCCCAAAATTCATCATGTCATCTGTACATAACATCTTATGCAAAAACGCAAACAAACTCTTGGGCCAACCCAATATAAGGCATTGGTTCCAGGACCTCCCTATGGATACTTGACTCCATGAATGCTCAAATCCCTTATATAAGATGATGTATTATTTGCATGTAACCTATGCACATCCTCCTGTTTACTTGAAATCATCCCTAGATTACATATACCTAATACAGTAAATGTCATGTAAATAGCTGTAAATATGGCATCTGGTCCCATCACTTCATGGGAAATAAATGGGGAAACAGTGTCAGACTTTATTTTGGGGGCTCAAAAATCACTGAAGATGGTGATTGCAGACATGAAATTAAAAGATGCTTATTCCTTGGAAGGAAAGTTATGACCAACTTAGATAGCATATTGAAAAGCAGAGACATTATTTTGCCAACAAAGGTCCGTCTAGTCAAGGCTAGGTTTTTCCAGTGGTCATGTATGGATGTGAGAGTTGGACTGTGAAGAAAGCTGAGCACTGAAGAATCGATGCTTTTGAACTGTGGTGTTGGAGAAAAGCTGAAACTCCAGTACTTTGGCCACCTCATGCGAATAGTTGACTCATTGGAAAAGACCCTGATGCTGGGAGGGATTGGATGCAGGAGAAGAAAGGGACAACAGAGGATGAGATGGCTGGATGGCATCACCGACTCAATGGATGTGAGTTTGAGTGAACTCCAGGAGTTGGTGATGGACAGGGAGGCCTGGCATGCTGCGATTCATGGGGTCGCAAAGAGTTGGACACTACTGAGTGACTAAACTGAACTGAACTGATAATGTAAATGGTATGTAAATAGTTTCACAGCAAATTCAGGTTTTACTTTTTGAAACTTTCTGGATTTTTTTTTAATATTTTAAAATCTGTGGTTGGTTGAATCCATGGATGCAGAACTCATGGATACAGAGAGTTGACTGTGGGTTAATCTACCAAAGTAATCCTTGAATAGGATAAATATTGAAGAGTACAATATAATCAAAATAAATAATTCCTTTGTCTTATTTATCAACTTCAGACATTGTCTAAAACTGTTTTAAGAAGCAATTTGCATGCAGATTAAAACAAGGACAGTGGAGCCAGTTTGTCTAAATTTGAATATGGTTTCACCACTCACTAGATGAGTGATCATGAGTGGGTTACTTTAGCACTCTATGCTCATTTTTCTCATCTGCAAAATAAGAATAAAAATAGCATTGTCCCTAGATCATTACGAGAATTAAATGATTTAATATATGTGAAGTACTTAAAACAGTGGCTAGTACAGTCTTGTTGATGTTATTGTTGTTTACTTGCTTTTACATTTTGGAATTTTAGCTTACTTACATCATCATTCATCTTTTTTGTCTCCCTCCTCCCACTGTGGTTCTATCATATCATCGGCAACTTTAAGCAACATTAACTACTTCATTTCTCTTGGTTCCCTTCTTTTCAGATGAGGAAATCAGTGGGTTCACCCTCTCTTCCATCTTGTTTAACTTTCAGTGTCAGTTCCATTTTGATCTTTACCTTCTCAAAGTTGATAATGGTCTTAGGCTGATCTGTAAGCATGATTAACATTTTGGTGGTTTGTCCAAAACTCTAAAATGGAAAAAAAAAAAAGCATAATAAAGATCAATTAACATTGGCAATGTAAATGGTGGCCACTTCAGAGATGAGCAATATGCTTAAAACCACATTCCTGTCTCCAGGTCCAATGTCACAACCACTTAGCTATAGAAAGGAGAGTGTTTCAAGAATCAATTTCAGTTAGATGCTCCTTTTCCATAAACCACATTGATTTTACCATGACCTCAGATTTTTCTAAGACAGCTTTTACTGTATTGAGTCTATCAGTTCTTTCCACATCCCAGAATCTTCCATTCTGAATCCCCTGTCCTCACACTCCCAGCTGGACTGCTGATTCTGTAGGACACCTGAATAACTGCTATCCTGGAATTTCCCTTACTTTTTGACTAGATCCTATTTTCTTTTTCTTCTCAGTTTACTCCTTTTGTGTTATCCCTAAAGTACATTCCCAAGTAACATTCTGAAATAGATGAGATGCAAACTTTGAAGTCCTTGCAGCCTGAAAAGTTCTATATTCTGTCTTCATTTTCAGAGTCTGGTCGGCATAAAATTTCACACACACACACTTTCCTTTCAAAACTTTGAAACAGTTCTTTATTGGCTTCTAGCACCCAGCATAACTGATGACAATTTTGATATTAATCTGACTCTTATTCTTTTGTATGTGGTTCAGTCCTTATGCAACCCCACCCAATCCCTCAGGAAGATTTTATGGTTTTTTATTTTCATTGCAGTTATATAGTTTTACAAGTATATTCATAGGAAATAGTCCTAATTTTCTCATATTGTTCTACACCCTTTGATCTGAAGATTTGTGTATTTTTGCTTTGGGAAATTCTTTTCTATTATTTACTGGATATTTTGTACTCATAGACTCCCTGTTCTCCCTTTGCAGAACTTCTATTAGCCATGATTTGAAACTATGAGATAAATTCTTTTTTTAATGTTTTCCCTCATGTTTTTCTCCTTATTTTGTTCCTTTTTTTTTTTTTTTGGATATCTGCTTACATTTATCTTTGTTTTTGATGAAATTTAGTTGGGAAGAGATAGGCAGATGAATTTGACATGTAGGGTTAGGCTGACTTCCAACTATTGAGATAATTGGAAAAGAGAAAAATCTAGAGGAGCCCTCATATTATTAAAAGGGGTCTCAAACACTGGCTTTGCAGACTATATATTTAAGAGTGACTACCTTTGATCGAATCAATCTGTGGAGCAATTTATACCCAAGGACATTGTTGAGAACAGTCGAGCAATCAGCCAGTGATTAGTAGAGTTTACCAGCAGGAAGCAGTTAAGGAAAGAGACAAAAGAGTTCTGCAGCAAACATTTCATCACAGGGAGAACATGGGCATACTTAAGACTTTGTATCCTCAAATGCAGCATCAGGGGCTTCTCATTCCTAGAGATGATATGCTCTTCATTAAAATAAACTCTGCGAGTCATTAACCAAATTACAAAGCAAATAACAAAATGCCCTGGAGAAGACAGACCAGTATCCAGAGTTGCTACAACATTTTATTTAGAATGTCCATGTTAGAAGAAAGATTACAAGACATGCAAAGAAACAGGAAAGTATGAGCCATCCACTGGAAAAAAGAAAGTTCAGGAACCAGAAACACTTCACCAGGACAAATAGATGTCAGATTTAACAGGAAAAGTCTTCAAAGTAACTATTAGAAATGTATTCAAAGAATGAAGAAACACTGATTAGGAAGTAATGGAAAATATGACAGCAAAGTTACATCAAATCAAAAGCATTAATAAACAGATAGAAGTTATATAAAAGAACAAATGGAAATTCTTTAGTTGAAAGTACAGTAACTGAAATTTAAAAAAAACATCACTAGAAGAGCTCAACAGTAGGTTTAAGTGGAGGAAGAAAGAATTAATGATTCTGAAGAGAAACCAATAGAGACTATGCAATCTGAACAACAAAGAGAGGGGATAAATGAAGACATTTTTAAAAATACACCTCAGAGAAATGTATGGCACCATTAAGCACAACAATATGGATTTTACTGGTTAGTTTTATCAGTCAACTTGGCTAGACTTTAGTACCAAGTTACTCATTCAGACAGTCATCTAACTGTTGCTGTGAAAGTATTTTGTAAACATGATTAACATATGTCATCAGTTGTCCTTAAATAGAAATTACCCTCAATAATGTGGGTGGACATAATCCAATAAACTTCTAGGCCTTAAGAACAAAAACCTACATTTACTTAGAAGAAATTCTGCTTCAACACTGCAAAACAGGTCTGGTCTGAGATTTTCCAAGAGGTAGGGGAAGCACACCTGTGTTGGGCTAAGGAAGTGACTGCAAATTGTAACTCAAAATCATAGGGAAAAAATGGTGAGATCAAGAAATGGTAGAAATGAAAGTTAATATAGCACAACCTACAATTGTTTGCTTATTTTCATTGTTGTGTCTGAGCTTCTTTAAAACACAAAATTATATAAAGCAATAATTCTAACAATGTAATGTTATACAATGGTTACTACATATATAGATGCAATATGCTTAATGATAATATCACAAAAAGGGAGAAAGGAAGTAGAGATATAAGTGTATAATCTCTATATCACAGTGGTAAAAGTATAAATCTTAAGCAGATTCTGATAATTTAAGATTGGCAATGGTAAGCTCTAAAGCAACCAAGAAGGAAATCACTTTTAAAAGAGTCAAAAATTAAATAAATTAGGGGGGCGGTCCTAAGATGGCAGAGAAATAGGACAGGGAGACCACTTTCTCCCCCACAAATTCATCAAAAGAACATTTAAACATTGAGTAAATTCCACAAAACAACTTCTGAATGTAGGCAGAGGACATCAGGCACCCAGAAAAGTAGCCCGTTGTCTTCTAAAGGAGGTAGGAAAAAATATAAAAGATAAATAGAGAGACAAAAGAGGTAGGGACGGAAAAAAAAAAAAAAAAAAAAAAAAAAGAGGTAGGGACAGAGCTCCATCCCGGGAAAGGAGTCTTAAAAAAGAGAAGTTTCCAAACACCAGGAAACACTCTCACTGCCAAGTCTATGGTGAGCCTTGGAACCACAGAGGGCAACATAACCAGGAGGAAAAATAAATAAGTAATTAAAACCCACAGATTACGTACCCAGTGGTAACTCCCCCAGAGAAGAAGCAGTGCAAACACCTGCATCCACCACTAGCAAGTGGGGCTGGGCAGGGAAGCATGGGCTTCAGTGCTTAGGGTAAGGACCAGGCCTGAATTCCCCAAGGGCAATCTGAGGAAACTAACTTGGGATAGCAAACCAGACTGTGGGATAGCTACCACATGAAAAGCCCTAACCTAAGACACCTTCAGGCCCGCTCACAGAACAAAGGACTGAGCAGAGCTAGCCTGCTGCAGGCCGGCCCACACCTCCAGTGACAGGCAGGCAAGGACAGCCAGAGACAGAAGGGGGAAGTCGTGGCCCCAGAGAGGCATTATCTACCAAACTGAAAGCAGGCTTCATTGCTAACGAAGACTTCTTGGGATTCTGGATGGTCAATATCTGCCTGAGAAGGTGTGCTGGTTGTACATCCAGAAAACCAAGTGGCAGGGATGGGGGAGGCGATAAGTTGCAGCAACTGTACTTGCCAAACACCTGGTCACCTGACCTGCTCGGACCTGGGAAGGGCACCAAATGCAGGCCCAACCAAGTCTGCGCCTTTGAGGAGTACCCGAGTACCTGAAACTGAGCAGCTCAGACCTGGGAAGTGCATACAACCCAGGACCAGCTTCAGACAGTTCCTGGCAGAGCAACCTAAAGCCTAAGCAGTGTAGACAGGGAAAGCACACATGCCGTGAGTGAGGGCAAACCCAGTGTGGCTGAGACACTGTGAGCACACACCAATGTTATTTGTTTGCAGTGTCCCTCCCTCCCCACAGCACAACTGAACAAGTGAGCCTAAAAAAGTGTCCACCACCACCCCCTGTGTCAGGGTGGAAATTAGACACTGAAGAGACCAGCAAGCAGAAGAAGCTAAACCAGAGGGAACCTCCCTGGAAGTGACAGGTACAATAGATTAAAACCCTGCAGTTAGTACCGACTACATGGGAAGGGGCCTATAGATCTTGAGAAATATAAGCTGGATCAAGGAACTATCTAAAATGAACTGACACCACACTGCCCATAAAAACACCAGAGAAAGCCCGAGATATATTTTTACTATCATGCTTCAATTTTTTTAAGTCCTCAATTACTCCTTTAATTTTCACTTTTATATTCTACTATTACTTTGCAAAAATAAAAAGAGAGACCCTATTTTTAAAGCAAATATCATGCATATATATTTTATAATTTTTGTGACTTTTTTATTTTTCTATAATATTGAATTTTTGAAAATCCAACCTCTACTCTAGATTTTTAATCTTTGTTATTTGGTATTTGTTATCAATTTTGTACCTTTAAGAACCCAGTGTTCAGTACCCATTTTTACTTGGGAGCGAGATTATTGGCTTGACTGCTCTCTCCCCCTTTGGACTCTCCTTTTTCTCCACCAGGTCTCCTCTATCTCCTCCCCCCCCTTCTCTTCTCTACCAAACTCTGTGAATCTCTTTGTGTGTTCCGGATGGTGGAGAACACTTAGGGAAATGATTACTGGCTGGATCTGTCTCTCTCCTTTTGATTCCCCCCTTTATCCTACTGGCCACCTCTGTCTCCTTCCTCCCTCTTCTCTTCTCTGTGTAACTCCATGAACATCTCTCAGCAGTCCAGACTGTGGAGTACACATAAGGAAGTGATTACTGGCTAGCTTGCTCTCTCCTCTTTTAATTCCACCTCATCTCATCCTGGTCACCTCTATCTCCCTGATCCCTCTTCTCTTCTCCACATTACTCTGTGAACATCTCTGGGTGTCCCTCACTGTGGAGAAACTTTTCATCTTTAACCTAAATGTTTTATCAATGGTACTGTATAGATGGAGAAAGCTTGAGGCTACTATAAAAATAAGACTGAAAACCAGAAGCAGGAGGCTTAAATCCAAATCCTGAGAACACCAGAGAACTCCTGACTCCCGGGAACATTAACCAACAGGAGCTCATCAAATGCCTCCATACCTACACTGAAACCAAGCACCACCCAAGGGCTAACAAGTTCCAGAGCAAGACGTACGATGCAACTTCTCCAGAAACACAGGAACATAGCCCTGAGCTTAAATATACAGGCTGCCCAAAGTCACTCCGAACCCATTTACATCTCATAACTCATTACTGAACACTTCATTGCACTCCAGAGAGAAGAAATCCAGCTCCACCTACCAGAATGCAGACACAAGCTTCCCTAACCAGGAAACCTTGACAAGCCACCAGTACAACCCCACCCACAGCGAGTAAACTCCACAATAAAGAGAATTCCACAAACTGCCAGAATACAGAAAGGCCACCCCAAACACAGCAATATAAACAAGATGAAGAGACAGAGGAATACCCAGCAGGTAAAGGAACAGGATAAATGTCCACCAAACAAAACAAAAGAAGAAGAGATAGGGAATCTACCTGATAAAGAATTCCAAATAATGATAGTGAAAATGATCCAAAATCTTTTTTTTTTTTTTTTTTTTTTTTTTTTTTTTTCTTATTCCACTTTTGCCATTGATTGACTCTGTGACCAGGTACAAGTCACTGAACTATTGATCTGTTTTCTTTTTTTTTTTTTTTTTTTTTTTTTTTTTTTTTAGATTTTTTTTTTTTTTTTTTTAATTTTATCTTGAAAACAAAATGG
This sequence comes from Bubalus kerabau, assembly GCF_029407905.1. Taxonomy (NCBI): domain Eukaryota; kingdom Metazoa; phylum Chordata; class Mammalia; order Artiodactyla; family Bovidae; genus Bubalus; species Bubalus kerabau. The sequence goes on along the minus strand of NC_073647.1, from coordinate 31,502,584 downwards.
AATCACAGATGAATAGCCTGGAGACAAGGACTGAGAAGATGCAAGAAAGGTTTATCAAGGACCTAGAAGAAATAAAAAAGAGTCAATATATAATGAATAATGCAATAAATGATATCAAAAACACTCTGGAGGGAACAAATAGTAGAATAATGGAGGCAGAAGATAGGATTAGTGAGGTAGAAGATAGAATGATAGAAATAAATGAATCAGAGAAGAAAAAAGAAAAACAAAAAATGAATTAAAAGAAATGAGGACAATCTCAGATATCCCTGGGACAATGTTAAATGCCCCAACATTCAAATCATAGGAGTCCCAGAAGAAGAAGACAAAAAGAAAGACCATGAGAAAATACTTGAGGAGATAATAGTTGAAAACTTCCCTAAAATGGGGAAGGAAATAATCACCCAAGTCCAAGAAATCTAGAGAGTCCCAAACAGGATAAATCCAAGGTGAAACACCCCAAGACACATATTAATCAAATTAACAAAGATCAAACACAAAGAACAAATATTAAAAGCAGCAAGGGAAAAACAACAAATAACACACAAGGGGATTCGCATAAGATTAGCAGCTGATCTTTCAATAGAAACTCCTCAGGCCAGGAGGGAATGGCTGGACATACTTGAAGTGATGAAAGAAAATAACCAACAGCCCAGATTACTGTACCCAGGAAGGATCTCATTCAAATATGAAGGAGAAATCAAAAGCTTTACAGACAAGCACAAGCTGAGAGAATTCAGCACCACCAAACCAGCTCTCCAACAAATGCTACAAAATCTTCTCTAGACAGGAAACACACAAAGGGAGTATAAACTCGAACCCAAAACAATAAAGTAAATGGCAATGGGATCATACTTATCAATAATTACCTTAAACGTAAATGGGTTGAATGCCACAACCAAAAGACAAAGACTGGCTGAATGGATACAAAAACAAAACCCCTATATATGTCGTCTACAAGAGACGCACCTCAAAAAAAGGGACACATACAGACTGAAATTGAAGGGCTGGAAAAAGATATTCCACGCAAATAGAGACCAAAAGAAAGCAGGAGTAGCAATATTCATAGCAGGTAAAATAGACTTTAAAACAAAGGCTTTGAAAAGAGACAAAGAAGAACACTAAATAATGATCAAAGGATCAATCCAATAAGAAGATATAACAATTATAAATATATATTCACCCAACATAGGAGCACCACAATATGTAAGAAAAATGCTAACAAGTATGAAAGGGGGAATTAATAAGAACACAATAATAGTGGGAGACTTTAATACCCCACTCACAGCTATGGATAGATCAACTAAACAGAAAATTAACAAGGAAACACAAACTTTAAATGATACAATAGACCAGTTAGACCTAATTGATATCTATAGGACATTTCACCCCAAAACAATGAAATTCACCTTTTTCTCAAGTGCAAACGGAACTTTCTCCAAGATAGACCACATCCTGGGCCATAAATCTAACCTTGATAAATTCAAAAAATTGAAATCATTCCAAGCATCTTTTCTGACCACAATGCAGTAAGATTATATCTCAATTACAGGAGAAAAACTATTAAAAATTCCAACATATGGAGGCTGAACAACACGTTGCTGAATAACCAACAAATCACAGAAGAAATCAAAAAAGAAATCAAAATTTGCATAGAAACGAATGAAAATGAAAACACAACAACCCAAAACCTGTTGGAAACTGTAAAAGCAGTGCCAAGGGGAAATTTCATAGCAATACAGGCATACCTCAAGAAAGAAGAAAAAAGGCAATTAAATAATCTAACTCTACACCTAGAAAAGGAAGAAATGAAGAACCCCAGGGTTAGTAGAAGGAAAGAAATCTTTAAAAATTAGGGTAGAAATAAATGCAAAAGAAACAAAAGACACCATAGCAAAAATCAACAAAACCAAAAGCTGGTTCTTTGAGAAGATAAATAAAATTGGCAAACCATTAGCAAGACTCATTAAGAAACAAAGTGAGAAAAATCAAATCAATAAAATTAGAAATGAAAATGGAGAGATCACAACAGACAACACAGAAATACAAAGGATCATAAGAGACTACTATCAACAATTATATGCCAATAAAATGGACAACTTGGAAGAATGGACGAATTCTTAGAAAAGTACAACTTTCCAAAACTGAACCAGGAAGAAATAGAAAATCTTAACAGACTCATCATAAGCACAGAAATGGAAACTGTAATCAAAAATCTTCCAGTAAACAAAGGCCCAGGTCCAGATGACTTCACAGCTGAATTCTACCAAAAATTTAGAGAAGAGCTAACACCTATCCTACTGAAACACTTCCAGAAAATTGCAGAGGAAGGTAAACTTCCAAAGTCATTCTATGAGGCCACTGTCACCCTAATACCAAAACCTGAAAAAGATGCCACAAAAAAAAGAAAACTACAGGCCAATATCACTGATGAACATAGATGCAAAAATCCTTAACAAAATTCTAGAAAACAGAATCCAACAACACATTACAAAGATCATACATCATGACCAAGTGGGCTTTATCCCAGGGATGCAAGGATTATTCAATATCTGCAAATCAATGTAATACACTGCATTAAAAAATTGAAAAATAAAAGCCATATGATTATCTCAATAGATGCAGAGAAAGCCTTTGATAAAATTCAACATCCATTTATGATCAAAACCCATCCAGAAAGGAAGAATAGAAGGAACATACATCAACATAATAAAAGCTATATATGACAAACCCACAGCAAGCATTATCCTCAATGGTGAAAAATTGAAAGCATTTCCCCTAAAGTCAGGCACAGGACAAGGGTGCTCACTTTCATCACTACTATTCAACATAGTTTTCGAAGTTTTGGCCACAGCAATCAGAGCAGAAAAAGAAATAAAAGGAATCTAAATTGGAAAAGAAGAAGGAAAACTCTCACTATTTGCAGATGATGGCATGATCCTCTACATAGAAAACCCTGAAGAATCCACCAGAAATTACTAGAGCTATCAGTGAATATAGTAAATTTGCAGGATGTAAAATCCACACAAAGAAATCCCTTGCATTCTTATACACTAATAATGAGAAAATAGAAAGAGAAATTAAGGAAACAATTCCATTCAGCATTGCAACTAAAAGAATAAAATACTTAGGAGTATATCTACCTAAAGAAACTAAAGACCTATATATAACTATAAAACACTGGTGTAAGAAATCAAAGAGGGCACTAATAGATGGAGAAATATACCATGTTCATGGATCAGAAGAATCAATATAGTGAAAATGAGTACACTACCCAAAGCAATCTATAGATTCAATGCAATCCCTATCAAGCTACCAACAGTATTTTTCACAGAGCTAAAACAAATAATTTCACAATTTGTATGGAAATACAAAAAACCTTGATTAACCAAAGCAATCTTGAGAAAGAAGAATGGAACTGGAGGAATCAGCCTGCCTGATTTCAGGCTCTACTACAAAGCCACAGTCATCAAGAGAGTATGGTACTGGCAGAAAGACAGAAATACAGATCAATGGAACAAAATAGGAAGCCTAGAGATAAACCCACACACCTATTGACACCTTATCTTTGACAAAGGAGGCAAGAAAATACAATGGAGAAAAGACAATCTCTTTAACAAGTGGTGCTTGGAAAACTGGTCAACTAAGTGAAACTAGAACACTTTCTAACATCATACACAAAAATAAACTCAGAATGGATTAAATATCTAAACGTAAGAACAGAAACTATAAAACTCGTAGAGGAGAACATAGGCAAAACAGTCTCCGACATAAATCACAGCAGGATCCTCTATGACCCACCTCCCAGAATATTGGAAATAAAAGCAAAAATAAACAAATGGGACCTAATTAAACTTAAAAGCTTCTGCACAACAAAGGAAACTATAAGCAAGGTGAAGAGACAGCCTTCAGAATGGGAGAAAATAATAACAAAAGAAACAACTAACAAAGAATTAATCTCAAAAATACACAAGCAACGCCTGCAGCTCAATTCCAGAAAAATAAATGACCCAATCAAAAACTGGGCCAAAGAACTAAACAGACATTTCTCCAAAGAAGACATACAGATGGCTAACAAATACATGAAAAGATGCTCAACATCACTTATTATCAGAGAAATGCAAATCAAAGCCACAGTGAGGTACCATCTCACATCAAACAGAATGGCTGCTATCCAAAAATCAAGCAATAAATGCTGGAGAGGATGTGCAGAAAAGGGAACCCTCTTACACTGTTGGTGGGAATGCAAACTAGTACAGCCACTATGGAGAACAGTGTGGAGATTCCTTAAAAACCTGGAAATAGAACTGCCATATGACCCAGCAATCCCACTTCTGGCCATACACACCAAGGAAGCCAGAATTGAAAGAGACACTTGTACCCCAATGTTCATCGCAGCACTGTTTATAATAGCCAGGACATGGAAGCAACCTAGATGAGCATCAGCAGACGAATGGATAAGAAAGCTGTGGTACATATACACAATGGAGTATTAGTCAGCCATTAAAAAGAATACATTTGAATCCGTTCTAAGGAGGTGGATGAAACTGAAGCCTATTATACAGAGTGAAGTAAGCCAGAAAGAAAAACACCAATACAGTATACTAACGCATATATATATATATATATATATATATATATATATATATATGGAATTTAGAAGGATGGTAGCAATAACCCTGTATGCGAGACAGCAAAAGAGGCACAGATGTATAGAACAGTCTTCTGGACTCTGTGGGAGAGGGAGAGGGTGGGATGGTTTGGGAGAATGACATTGAAACATGTATAATATCATATATGAAACAAATCGCCAGTCCAGGTTCCATGCATGACACAGGGTGCTTTGGGCTCGTGCACTGGGATGAACCAGAGGGATGGTATGGGGAAGGATGTGGGAGGGGGGTTCTGGATGGGGAAAACGTGTACACCCATGCTGGATTCACGCTGATCTATGGCAAAACCAATACAATATTGTAAAGTAATTAGCCTCCAATTAAAATAAATAAATTTATATTAAAAATTAAAAAAATTAAATAAATTAACATGCTACGTTATTCCCATTTTACCTCACTTTTTCAACACTGTACTAAAAGTTCTAGCAAATTCAGTATGACAAGAAAAGGGAATAAAATACATACAGATTGCAAAGGAAGAAATAAAATTGTTCACAGATGACATTATAATCCATTCAATATGTAGAAAATGTGAAAGACTTGATTTTATATTAAAATAAAACCTTTTTGAAACTAAGTAATTATGGCTGGTTGCAGATACAATGCTAGTGTCAGCTAGTCAGTCACTTTTTTTAAATTGAGAGATATTCAATGTTTATGGATAGGAAGACCCAATATTGTCAAGATTTCAATTATTCCCAATTTGATTCATAAAGTCAATGCAATCTCAGTCAACATCCCAGTAAATGATTTTGTGGATGTGAGCAAACTGATTCAAAAGTCTATTCTAAGGTATTCAAACAGAGCACTGAAGAAAAACAAAGTTGTAGGACAGACATTACCTGAGTTAAGACTTACAGTCGAGACAGTGTGGTATTGGCAGAAGAATAGACAAATAGATCAGTGAAACAGAATAGAGAGCCCACATAAATATAGTCAACTGATGTTTGACAAGACCGGGAGCTGACTGTGGCTCAGATCATGAACTCTTTATTGCCAAATTCAGACTGAAATTGAAGAAAGTGGAGAAAACCACTAGACCATTCAGATATGACCTAAATCAAATTCCTTATGACTATACAGTGGAAGTAAGAAATAGATTTAAGGGACTAGATCTGATAGAGTGCCTGATGCACTATGGATGGAGGTTCGTGACATTGTACAGGAGACAGGAATTAAGATTGCCAGTCCAGGTTCGATGCATGATACAGCATGCTCAGGGCTGGTGCACTGGGATGACCCAGAGGGATGGTATGGGGAGGGAGGTGGGAGAGGGGTTCAGGATGGGGAACACATGTATACCCATGGCGGATTCATGTTGATGTATGGCAAAATCAATGCAATATTGTAAAGTAATTAGCCTCCAATTAAAATAAATACATTTATATATATATATAAAAAAAAAGACCATCCCCAAGAAAAAGAAATGCAAAAAAGCAAAATGGCTGTCTGAGGAGGCCTTACATCTAGCTGTGAAAAAAAAGGGAAGAGAAAAGCAAAGGAGAAAAGAAAAGATACACGCATTTGAATGCAGAGTTCGAAAGATTAGCAAGGAGATATAAGAAAGTTTTCCTCAGCGATCAATGCACAGAAATAGAGGAAAACAATAGAATGGGAAAGACTAGAGATCTCTTCAAGAAAATTAAAGATACCAAGGGAACATTTCATGCAAAGATGGGCACAATAAGGGACAGAAATGGTAGGGACCTAACAGAAGCAGACGATATTAAGAAGAGGTGGCAATACACAGAAGAAATATACAAAAATGGTCTTCAAGACCCAGATAATCATGATGGTGTGATCACTCACCTAGAGCCAGACATCCTGGAATGTGAAGTCAAGTGGGCCTTAGAAAGCATCGCTACAAACAAAGCTAGTGGAGGTGATAGAATTCCAGTTGAGCCATTTCAAATCCTGAAAGATGATGCTATGAAAGTGCTGCACTCAATATGTCAGAAAATTTGGAAAACTCAGCAGTGGCCACAGGACTGGAAAAGGTCAGTTTTCATTCCAATCCCAAAAAAGGCAATGCCAAAAAATGCTCAAACTACCACACAATTGCACTCATCTCAAACACTATTAAAGTAATGCTCAAAATTCTCCAAGCCAAGCTTCAGCAATACGTGAAATGGGAACTTCCAGATGTTCAAGCTGGTTTTAGAAAAGGCAGAGGAACCAGAGATCAAATTGCCAACATCCGCTGGACCATCAAAAAAGCAAGAGAGTTCCAGAGAAACATCTATTTTTGCTTTGTCAACTATGCCAAAGCCTTTGACTGTGTGGATCGCAATAAACTGTGGAAAATTCTGAAAGAGATGAGAATACCAGACCACCTGGCCTGCCTCTTGAGAAACCTGTATGAAGGTCAGGAACAACAGTTAGAACTGGACATGGATGAACAGACTGGTTCCAAATAGGAAAAGGAGTACATCAAGGCTGTATATTGTCACCCTACTTATTTAACTGATATGCAGAGTACATCATGAGAAACACTGGGCTGGAAGAAGCACAAGCTGGAATCAAGATTGATGGGAGAAATATCAATAACCTCAGATATGCAGATGACACCAGTCTTATGGCAGAAAGTGAAGAGGAACTAAAAAGCCTCTTGATGAAAGTGAAAGAGGAGAGTGAAACAGTTGGCTTAAATCTCAACATTCAGAAAACGAAGATCATGGCATCTGGTCCCTTCACTTCATGGGAAATAGATGGGGAAACAGTGGCTGACTTTTTTTTCTGAGCTCCAAAATCACTGCAGATGGTGATTACAGCCATGAAATTAAAAGACGGTTACTACTTGGAACGAAAGTTATAACCAACCTAGACAGCATATTAAAAAGCAGAGACATTACTTCGTGAAACACATGTATACCTGTGGCGGATTCATTTTCATATTTGTCAAAACTAATACAATTTTTTAAAGTTTAAAAATAAAATAAAATTTAAAAAAAAAGAAAGGTCCATCTAGTCAAGGCTATGGTTTTTCCAGTGGTCATGTATGGATGTGAGAGTTAGACTATAAAGAAAGCTGAGTGCTGAAAAATTGATGCTTTTGAACTGTGGTGTTGGAGAAGACTATTGAGAGTCCCTTGAACTGCAAGGAAATCCAACCAGTCCATCCTGAAGGAGATCAGTCCTGGTTGTTCATTGGTAGGACTGATGTTGAAGCTGAAACGCCAATATTATGGCCACCTGATGCGAAGAGCTGACTCATTTGAAAAGACCCTAATTCTGGGAAAGATTGAGAGCAGGAGGAGAAGGAGATGACAGAGGATAAGATGGTTGGATGGCATCACTGAGTCAATGGACATGGGTTTGGGTGGACTCTGGGAGTTGATGATGGACCGGGATGCCTGGTGTGCTGTGGTTCATGGGGTCGCAAAGAGTTGGACATGACTGAGTGACTGAACTGAACTGAACTGATCTTTGACAAAGGAGTAAAAATAATACAATGGCGCAAACATAAGACATTCACAGGCAAAGAAGTTAAGCTAGATATAGATCTTACACGCAAATGTACTCAAGATGGATCACAGACCTAAATGTAAAATTCAAAACTGTGAAACTCCTAGATTATAAAATAGGAGAAAACTTAGAACCACAAGAAACCTGTAATGTTTATACTGATACCAAAAACAGTATGCTTTAAAAGGAATATTATTAGAGATAAGGACATTTTGTAATAACATAAAAAATGATTCCATGTGACAGGTATGACAGTTTTAATCACATACATATCTAAAAACAGAAACGTAGAATACATGAAACAAAATTGACAGAAATAAAGTGTAAGGTAGATGATTCAACAATAATAGTTGAAGACTTCAGCACTCTATTTTCATTAATGGATAAAACAGCCAGTTAGGTCACAAAGTCATGTCTGACCCTTTGCGACCCCATGGACTAGAGCATGCCGGGCTCCCCTGTCCTTAACTATCTTCTAGAGTTTGCTCAAATTTATCCATTGAGTCGATGATGCCATCCAACCATCACATCCTCTGCTGCCCCCTTCTCCTTTTGTCTTCAATCTTTCCCAGCATCAGGGTCTTTTCTAAAGCCAAAAAAGACCTAGATAAGCCAACTTGACATAGATACACAGAACAGTCTACTACATAACCGCAAAAAGATCATTATTCTTGAGTGAACATGAAACATTCTGCAGGATAGACCATGCTTATGCCATAAAACAACACTTAATAAATTTAAATGGCTAATAATGCTAATAATGTATGTCCTCTGCCCACTCTAATTTATTGAAATTGCAATTTAATAACAAAAAGAAATTTGAAACAGTAATCAATATATGGAAACAGAACAGCACACTCTTCAGGAACCAGTCAACCAAAGAAGGAAAGCAAAAGGAAATTAGTTCTTGGAGATGAATGAAAATACACAGCATACTAAATTTTATAGAGTGCCTTTAAAGCAGTACATAGAGGGAAATTTGTAGCTGTAAAAGGCCTGTATTTTCAAAACTGTAACATCTCAAATCAGTATTGTAACTTTTCACCTTAAGACAGTGGAAAAGAAAGAATAAAGATGGAAGGAGATAATAATGATTAGATTCCAAAAATTAATTACATACAGAATAGAAAAACAATAGAGAAAAATAAATGAATCTTTCTGCATGTTGGGTGCATCTGCTCCTCATACTTTTTAATTCTCTTGTTTTCATATACAAATACCACAGATCATATCCTTTGTACCTGGATTTCTATGTCCTAATTTTGTCAGGAATTGAACTTGGCAGACAGGTTTTCTCATTGAATATAGGTCCTCTGCATATTTTCTAGGCTATGGCTTCCTCTGCTTTGTGTCATCAGTCCTTTATCTGCTTACCATCTTCTAGATATTTGTTGAATCATTTCTTTTTCTTGATTCCCTTCCCATTTCATTTGCTGTTGTCATTTTAAAAAATCCTTTCTTATTAATTTATTGATCTTCTAGGAAGGAAAATAGATAAATGCACATAATTGTCATTTTTAACTTGAAGTCCTAACAGTTAATCTTATGTTGTATCACCACAGAATGAGTATTCATCAATTTCAGGAGCATAAGTTAGTGACTTCTGTTTTAAATATGAGCATATACTTAATTTCAGGCATGGTTGTATTAGTTAACCTGTTGTTTCTACTTCTGATACATCTGTGACCAGGAAAGAAATTTTCATAACTGCAGCACTGAAATGGATTAAAGCCTGCATATGCTTGAGAGATGTGTTCATGTTACTGCATTGAGGTTTCCACCACATATGGTATAGAATTTAAATGTTAAACATTTATTTCTCTTATTAATGTTACATGTTTAAATGTTGAAATTTAAAGAATTGATTTCTTTTTTAAAATCACACATTCTAAATTAGGGAATTCTAAACTGTAACTATGCCACTAGTATTTTTCATATGATAGAATTTTACATAAAATATTTTTTGTATTTTTATATGAATGTATCTATTTACATCTTAAGGTTCTTAGGTAAAAAACATCAAACGAGAATTAATATGTTTACTTTTGGGCTTCAATTTCAACCTAATTTTATTTTGCAAAAATAAAACAGTAGCATATTGTGTTAGTATTGATCACATTTACACAGTTATAAATATAGTATTTCCCATATCTACAGCTCAAAATTCTCTCATTTAAAGGGTCTGAAAATATAATTTCTGCTATGCTAAAAAAGTACATCCAACTATAAATCTTCTTTGCTCCAAATGGTGACAACAAAAATCTCCCACCTGCCATATGGTATGTATTATCATCAACAAAATAATAATATCAAAGAAGAAACAGTCAATAGTGGTTTATTAGTTAGTATTAACAAATATACAGTCTGCAAACTCAATGCATAATGCCCCATAAGTATAAATATGTATCACCATATTAATAAAAGCTATGTAATCAAAGACTCTTAAACTTGATTATTCATCTGGTAAATGTTAGAAGGCCAATATAAAGAATTATGATATTAAATTTAAGAAATGCAGAAATGTCTCACTAATTTTTGGTATGTGATCATTTAAATTGTCTTTAATTATTATAAAAATTGATTTACATCTCTCCATCACTGATTCTTTTACCTGGGAGAAAGCTTAAGATGAAAAGCCAAAACACTGAACTTTAACACCATTTCTGGCCCTAACTAGTATGACTTTTATCTGATTTTTTTTTTTTTTGCTTAATTTATTTAACTTTACCTGAGTTTTGGATTTCATATCTATTAAGTAAAAATGTAATAACTAGTCTCCCTAAGCCTAGAAAGATATCATGATTCCATGTGATGCCTTATAGGAAAGGACTTTGAAAATTATCATTTCTAATCTGGCAAAACTTAGTGGAAGTGTAGGCATTTCCAAGTTATAAATATGCAGGGAGAGGCTTACTTATAGGAAAAGACATCCTTCCAGTGTCATATATCTAGCTTCAGTGAAGTTTAAGAATCTAAAATTTAATTACTTATATTTATATGAATGGCTCATTATATAGCTTGAAGGTAAAAACCATTAATCTTATCTTTATTTCAAGATAAGACCCAATCAAGGAGATAATCTCACAGTTTCAGTACTACCTTTACCATTAAGTATATTATCTCCAGATGGGAAAGTGAGGATATGGAGGTTTGAATTAAAATGTCAAGGAAATTTTTGTTGTCATCGTTGCTCTCTGTGTACTGGAAAGCAGATTAAATTTGAGTTATCTCTAGAGAATGAAGTCTAAAGCCAGACAACTCTAGGCCTGAGTCTTGGCTCTCCAATTTATCACTGACACCTCACTTGTTTCCTCATCTGAAAAGCAGGGACAATAACTACCACAAAAAGCTGTTATGGGAATTATATGAGTTATTGCATAGGAAGCATTTAGTATACAAAGGTCTAGGAGCTAGTGACTGTTCAATAAATGTGACCCATTTCTATATTAAGATAAAACCAACAACATAAAGAATACTAAACCATGTCACCAAAACCATTATTGCTCTGCAAAATGAGTACTCATGGATTTCAGTTCGGGCACTTCTGTTAAGTAGCTGTGTACTGTTTCCTGAATTGTAGGTTGTGAATAATTACACTTAAGTTTGCATACATGTTCAGTCGTGTCTGACTCTTTACGACCCCATGGACTATAGAGTGCCAGGCTTCATGGGATTTTCCAGGCAAGAATATTGGAGTTGGTTGCCATTTCCTCCTCCAGGTTATCTTCCCAAACCAGAAATTAAACCAGGCAGATTCTTTAACACTGAGCCACTGGGGAAGCCCTTATAAAGAATGGTAGCAAGAAAGGCACCTGGCTTTTGATCACAGAGATTTACACTTTCGTGGTACTTTGAGACAAGACAGTCAACTAGGCAATACAATGCCAGGTACACAAAATTGGGAATTTCTCCTACTTTTCCTGCCATCTTTCCTGTTCTGTCTTCTGCCTTTTACTCTTATTCCGTCTGCCCCTCACATCTTGACTTTCAGCCCCCAATAGTTATTTTTGGCTTTTAAAATATATACTCTACCTATAGTTTTTGAATTTATTGATTTTGATTCTCTCTGTGTCTTTCAAATGCTTTGACACCTTAAGTTCTTGAAGGCACCACTCCAGTCAGATATGTTCTAGACACTGCCCCACTCCCCAACCATGGAGCCCCCAGGTGCTGTCTTAGCTCTCATCTGTCTGATGGGGCAGAACGAATAGGTGGTTTGTTGTTTCCTCCTACAATATCAGTTCTCATTGTATACTAGGATAGTTCCCGAGCATGACTGTGTACCAAAAAGCACATTTAGTAGGGGGGAAGTCCTAAGATGGAGGAGGAATAGCATGGGGAGACCACTTTCTCCCACACAAATTCATCAAAAGAGCATTTGAATGCTGAGCAAATTTCACAAAACAACTTCTGAATACTGGCAGAGGACATCAGGCACCCAGAAAGGCATCCAATTCTCTTCAAAAGGAGATAGGACAAAATATATAAAAGATGAAAAGAGAGACAAAAGAGGTAGGGAAAGAGATCCGTCCTGGGAAGGGAGTCTTTAAAAAGAGAGAAGTTTCCAAACATCAGGAAACACTCTCACCGGCGGGTCTGTGGCGAGTCTTGGAATCTCAGAGGGCAACATAACTGGAAGGAAAAATAAATAAATAAAACCCACAGATTACGTGCCTAAAGGCAATTCCCATCAGAGAAGCAGCACAGACCCTCACATCCACCACTAGCAAGTGGGGGCTGAACAGGGAGGTGCAGGGTGCATTGCTTAAGGTAAGGACTGGGCCTGAATGCCCCAAGGGCAATCTAAGGGAACTAATGTGAGATAGCAACTCACAGTGTGGGATAGCTAGAGAGAAGAAAAAGAAAGAGAGAGAGAGAAAGAGAACTATCCGGCGGAAAGCCCTACCTGACACTGCCAGGCCCGCTCACAGAACAAAGGACTGAGCAGAGCTAGCCTGCTGTGGACCAGCCCATCCCCCACTGGAGACAGGCAGGCAGGGGCAGCCAGAACCAGAAAGGGGCAATTGTGGCCCCAGAGAGGCATCCTCTACCAAACTGCAAGCAGGCTCCGTTGCTAACCAAGAGTTCTTGGGATTCTGGATGGTTGACATCTGCTGGGAGGGTCACAGCCAGAGATCAGCCCTCCAGAAGAGACACACAGCACACCTGAGAAGGCACGCCTGTTGTACACCCAGAAAACCGTGCAGCTGGGACTGGGGTGGGGAGGGCAATAAGATGGACCCTCGACCTGGGGGTGACTGTGCTCGCCAAGCACCTGGCCACCTGAGCTGCTCGGACCTGGGAAGGGCACAAAACACAGGCCCAACTGAGTCTGCACATTTGTAGAGTACATAAGAACGTGAACCTGAGTGACTTAGACCTGGGAAGTGCAGGCAACCCAGGGCCTGCTTCAGACAATTCCTGGCAGAGCAACCTAGAGCCTGAGAAGTATAGACCATGAAAGTATACACGCTGTGAGTGGGACAAATCCAGTTTGGCTGAAACACTGCAAGCACTCCCCACACACACCAATAATATTTGTTTGCAGTGTTCCTCCCTCCCCACAGCACTATTGAACAAGTGAGCCTAAAAATGTGACCACCATTGCCCCCTTGTGTCAGGGCGGAAATTAGACACTGAAGAGACCAGCAAACAGAAGAAGCTAAAATAAACAGAGGGAACCACATTGGAAGTAACAGGTGCACCAGATTAAAACCCTGTAGTTAGCAATGACTACATAGGAAGGTGCCTACAAATGTTGAGAAGAAGCATGAGCAGGATCAAGGAACTATCTGAAAATGAACTGACCCCACACTGTCCACAAAAGCTCCAGAGAAATTCCTAGATAATTTTACTATTATCATTTTTTTTTAATTTTTATATTTTAAGTCCTCTATTATTCCTTTAATTTTCATTTTTATAACCTACAATTACCCTGCAAAAAGGACTCTATTTTTGAAGCAAGATTCATATGTATATTTTATAATTTTTGTGACTTTATTATTTTTTTTAATACTGTATTTTTGAGAATCTAACTTCTACTCTAGAGTTTTAATCTTTGCTTTGTGGTATTTGTTATCAATTTTGTAGCTTTAAGAACCCAATCTTCAGTACCCATTTTCACTTGGGAGTGAGATTACTGGCTTGATTGCCCTCTCCTCCCTTTGAATCTCCTTTTTCTCCACAAGATCGCCTCTGTCTCCTCCCTCACCCTTCTCTTCTCTACCCAACTCTGTGAATCTCTTTGTGTGTTCCTGGCTGTGGAGAACACTTAGGGAACTGATTACTGGCTGGATCTGCCCCTATCTTTTTGATTCCCACTTTTCTCCTCCAGGCCACCTCTGTCTCCTTCCTTCCCCTTCTCTTCTCTGTGTAACTCCGTGAACATCTCTGAGGGGTCCAGACTGTGGAGAGCACATAGGGAAGTGATTACTGGCTAGCATGCTCTCTACCATTTCGATCACCCCTCTTCTCCTCCTGGTCACCTCTATCTACCTGCTCTCTCACTCTTCTCCATGTAACTCTGTGAACCTCTCCAGGTGTCCCTCACTGTGGAGAAACTTTCCATCATTAACCTAGATGTTTTATCATTGGTGCTGTATAGATGGAGAAGTCGTGAGGATACAGTAAGAATAAGACTGAAAACAAGAGACAGGAGGCTTAAGTCCAAAACCTGAGAACACCAGAGAACTCCTGACTCCAGGGAACATTAATAGATAATACATCATCAAAAACCTACATACCTACACTGAAACCAAGCACCACCCAAGAGCCAACAAGTTCCAGAGCAAGACATACCACGTAAATTCTCCAGCAACGCAGGAACATAGCCTTGAGCTTCAATATACAGGCTGCCCAAAGTCACACCAAACCCACTAACATCTCAGAATTCATTACTGGACACTTCATTGCACTCCAGAGAGAATAAATCCAGCTCTACCTTCCAGAACACCAACACAACCTTCTCTAACCAGGAAACCTTGACAAGCCACCTGTCCAACCCCACCCACAGTGAGGAACCTCCACAATAAAGAAGAACCACAAACTGACAGAATATGGAAAGGCCACCCTAAACACTGCAACATAAACAAGATGAAAAGGCAGAGAAATACTCAGCAGATAAAGGGAAAGGATAAATGCCCACCAAACCAAAACAAAAGAGGAAGAGATAGGGAATCTACCTGATAAAGAGGTCCAAATAATGATAGTGAAAATGATCCAAAATTTTGAAAAGAAAATCGAGTTACAGATACAAAGCCTGGAGACAAGGATTGAGAAGATGCAAGAAATGTTTAACGTAGACCTAGAAGAAATAAAAGAGTCAATATATAATGGAACATGCAATCAATGAGATAAAAAACACCCTGGAGTGAACCAGCAGTAGAATAATGGAGGCAGAATATAGGATAAATGAGGTGGAAGATAGAATGGTAGAAATAAATGAAGCAAGGAGGAAAAAAGAAAAAGAATTAAAAGAAATGTAAACAACCTCAGAGACCTTTGGGACAATGTTAAACACCCCAACATTCAAATCATAGGAGTCCCAGAACAAAATACTTGAGGAGATAATAGTGGAAAACTTCCCTAATATGGGGAAGGAAATAGTCACCCAAGTCCAAGAAACCCAGAGAGTCCCAAACAAGATAAACCCAAGGTGAAATTCCCCAAGACACATATTAATCAAATTAACAAAGATCAAACACAAAGAACAAATATTAAAAGCAGCAAGGGAAAAACAAACAAACAAAAATCAAACAAACAAAAAACACACAAGGGGATTCCCATAAGGATAACAGCTGATCTTTCAATAGAAACTCTTCAGGCCAGAAGGGAATGGCAGGACATACTTAAAGTGATGAAAGAGAAAACCCTACAACCCAGAATACTGTACCCAGCAAGGATCTCATTCATATATGAAGGAGAAATCAAAAGCTTTACAGACAAGCACAAGCTGAATTAAGCACCACCAAACCAGCTCTCCAACAAATGCTAAAGGATCTTCTCTAGACAGAAAACACAGAAAGGGTGTATAAACTCAAACGCAAAACAATAAAGTAAATGGCAATGACATCATACTTATCAATAATTACCTTAAAAGTAAATGGGTTGAATGCCACAACCAAAAGACAAAGACTAACAGAATAGATACAAACACAAGACTCCTATACATGTTGTCTACAAGAGACGCACCTCAAAACAAGGGACACATACAGACTGAAAGTGAAGGGCTGGAAAAAAATATTCCACGCAAATAGAAACCAAAAGACAGCAGGAGTAGCAATACTCATTTCAGATAAACTAGACTTTAAAATAATGGCTGTGAAAAGAGACAGAGAGGGACACTACATAATGATCAAAGGATCAATCCAAGAAGAAGATATCACAATTATAAATATATATGCACCCAACACAGGAGCACCACAATATGTAAGGCAGATGCTAACAAGTATCAAAGCGGAAATTGACAATAACACAATAATAGAGGGAAACTTTAATATCCTACTCACACCTATGGATAGATCAACTAAACAGAAAATTAACAAGGAAATGAAAACTTTAAATAATACAATGGACCAGTTATATCAACTTGATATCTATAGGACATTTCACCCCAAAACAATGAATTTCACCTTAATCTCAAGTGCACATGGAAACTTCTCCAGGATAGATCACATCCTGGGCCATAGGTCTAGTCTTCAGTTCAGTTGAGTTTGTTCAGTCACTCAGTCGTGTCCGAATCATTGCGACCCCATGAATAGCAGCATGCCAGGCCTCCCTGTCCGTCACCAACTCCTGGAGTTCACTCAAACTCACGTACATTGATCAGTGATGCCATCCAGCCATCCCATCCTCTGTCATCCCCTTCTCCTTCTGCCCCCAATTCCTCCCAGCATCAGAGTCTTTTCCAAATAGTCAACCCTTCGCATGAGGTGGCCAAAGTATTAGAGTTTCAGCCTCACCATCAGTCCTTCCAATGAACACCCAGGACTGGTCTCCTTTAGGATGGACTGGTTGGATGTCCTTGAAGTCCAAGGGACTCTCAAGAGTCTTCTCCAACACCACAGTTCAAAAGCATCAATTCTTCAGCACTCAGCTTTCTACACAGTCCAACTCTCACATCCATACATGACCACTGGAAAAACCATAGCCTTGACTAGACAGACCTTTGTTGGCAAAGAAATGTCTCTGCTTTTCAACATGCTATCTAGGTTGGTCATAACTTTCCTTCCAAGGAGTAAGTGTCTTTTAATTTCATGGCTGCAATCACCATCTGAAGTGATTTTGGAACTCCCCAAAAATAATGTCTGACACTGTTTCCCCATTTATTTCCCATGAAGTGATGGGACCAGATGCCATTATCTTTGTTATCTGAATGTTGAGCTTTAAGCCAACTTTTTCATTCTCCTCTTTAACTTTCATCAAGAGACTTTTTAGTTCCTCTTCACTTTCTGCCATAAGACTGGTGTCATCTGCATATCTGAGGTTATTGATATTTCTCACGGCAATCTCATTCCAGCTTGTGCTTCTTTCAGCCCAGCGTTTCTCATGATGTACTCTGCATATACTTTAAATAAGCCTTGACGTACTCCTTTTCCTATTTGGAACCAGTCTGTTGTTCCATGTCCAGTTCTAACTGTTGCTTCCTGACCTGCATATAGGTTTCTCAAGAGGCAGGTCAGGTGGTCTGGTATTCCCATCTCTTTCAGAATTTTCCACAGTTTATTGTGATCCACACAGTCAAAGGCTTTGGCATAGCCAAGAAAGCAGAAATAGATGTTTTTCTGGAACTCTCTTGCTTCTTCCATGATCCAGCAGATGTTGGCAATTTGATCTCTGGTTCCTCTTCCTTTTCTAAAACCAGCTTGAACATCTGGAAGTTTGCATTTCACGTATTGCTGAAGCCTGTCTTGGAGAAATTTGAGCATTACTTTACTAGCGTGTGAGATGAGTGCAATTGTGCAGTAGTTTGAGCATTCTTTGGCATGCCTTTCTTTGGGATTGGAATGAAAACTGACTTTTTCCAGTCCTGTGGCCACTGCTGAGTTGTCCAAATTTGCTGGCATATTGAGTGCAGCACTTTCACAGCATCATCTTTCAGGATTTAAAATAGCTCAACTGGAATTCCATCACCTCCACCAGCTTTGTTCATAGTGATGCTTTCTAAGGCCCACTTGACTTCACATTCCAGAATGTCTGGCTCTAGGTGTGTGATTAGACCATCGTGATTATCTTGGTCGTGAAGCTCTTTTTTGTACAGTTCTTCTGTGTATTCTTGCCACCTGTTCTTAATATCTTCTGCTTCTGTTAGGTCCATACCAGTTCTGTCCTTTATCGAGCCCATCTTTGCATGAAATGTACCCTTGGTATCTCTAATTTTCTTGAAGAGCTCTCTAGTCTTTCCCATCCTGTTGTTTTCCTCTATTTCTTTACATTGATCACTGAGGAAGGCTTTCTTATCTCTCCTTGCTGTTCTTTGGAACTGTTCATTCAGATGCTTATAGCTTTCCTTTTCTCCTTTGCTTTTGCTTCTCTTCTTTTCACAATTATTTTTAAGGTGTCCTCAGACAGCCATTTTGCTTTTTTTCATTTCTGTACCATGGGGATTGTCTTGATCCCTGTCTCCTGTACAATGTCATGAACCTCCGTACATAGTTCATTAGGCATTCTGTTTGTCAGATCTAGTCCCTTAAATCTATTTCTCACTTCCACTGTATAATCATAAAGGATTTGATTTAGATTATACCTGAATGGTCTAGTGGTTTTCCCTACTTTCTTCAATTTCAGTCTGAATTTGGCAATAAGGAGTTCATGATCTGAGCCACAGTCAGGACCCTGTCTTTTTTTTCCTTAATATATAGTGCTTCAGCATCTTTGGTTGCAAAGAATATAATCAATCTGATTTATGTGTTGACCATCTGGTGATGTCCATGTATAGAGTCTTCTCTTGTGTTGTTGGAAGAGGGTGTTTGCTATGACCAGTGCATTCTCTTGGCAAAACACTATTAGTCTTTGCCCTCCTCCATTCCGTACTCCAAGGCCCAATTTGCCTGTTACTCCAGGTGTTTCTTGACTTCCTACTTTTGCATTCCAGTCCCCTATAATGAAAAGGATATATTTTTGGGGTGTTAGTTCTAAAAGGTCTTGTAGGTCTTCATAGAACCTTTCAACTTCAGCTTCTTCAGCATTACTGGTTGGGGCATAGACTTGGATTACCCTGATATTGAATGGTTTGCCTTGGAAATGAACAGAGATCATTCTGTCGTTTTTGAGATTGCATCCAAGTACTGCATTTTGGACTCTTTTGTTGACCATGATGACTACTCCATTTCTTCTAAGGGATTCCTGCCCATAGTAGTAGATATAATGGTCATCTGAATTAAATTCACCCTTTCTAGTCCATTTTAGTTCGCTGATTCCTAGAATGTCAACCTTCACTCTTGCCATCTCCTGTTTGACCACTTCCAGTTTGCCTTGATTCATGGACCTGACATTCCAGGTTCCTATGCAATATTGCTCTTTACAGCATCGGACCTTGCTTCCATCACCAGTCACATCCACAACTGGGTATTGTTTTTGCTTGGCTCCATCCCTTTATTCTTTCTGGAGTTATTTCTCCACTGATCTCCAGTAGCATATTGGGCACCTAACGACCCGGGGAGTTCCCCTTTCTGTATCATATCATTTTGGCTTTTCATACTGTTCATGGGGTTCTCAAGGCAAGAATACTGGAGTGGTTTGCCATTCCCTTCTCCTGTGGACCACATTCTGTCAGCCCTCTCCACCATGACCCATCCGTCTTGTGTGGCCCCTCAGGGCATGGCTTAGTTTCACTGAGTTAGACAAGTCCATGTGATCAGATTGACTAGTTTTCTGTGATTATGGTTTCAGTGTGTCTGCTCTCTGATGCCCTCTCGCAACACCTACTGTCTTACTTGGGTTTCTCTTACCTTGGACATGGGGTATCTCTTCACGGCTGCTCCAGCAAAGTGCAGCCGCTGCTCCTTACCTTAGACTAGGGATATCTCCTCATGGCCACCCCTCCTGACTTTGAACGTGGAGTAGCTCCTCTAGGCCCTCCTGTGCCCGCGCATCTGCCATTCCTTGGACGTGGGGCTGGTCCTCTCAGCCGCCTCCCCTAACCTCAAGTGTGTGGTAGCGCCTCTCAGCCGCTGCCCCTGACCTCGGACGTGGGATAGCTCTTCTCGCCTGCTCCTGTGCCGACACAGCCTGGCACTCTCATTTGAAATCATTCCAAGCATCCTTTTTGACCACAATGCAGTAAGATTATATCTCAAGTACAGGAGAAAAACTATTAAAAATTCCAACATATGCAGGCTGAACAACATGCTGCTGAATAACCAACAAATCACAGCAAAACTCAAAGAAGAAATTAAAATATGCATAGAAACGAATGCAAATGAAAACACAACAACCCAAAATTTATGGGACACTGTAAAAGCAGTGCTAAGGGGAAGGTTCATAGCAATACAGGCTTACCTCAAGAAACAAGAAATAAGTCAACTAAATAACCTAACTCTACACCCAAAGCAACTAGAAAAGGAAGAAATGAAGAACCCCAGGGTTAGTAGAAGGAAATAAATCTTAAAAATTAGGGCAGAAATAAATGCAAAAGAAACAGAAGATTAAGAATCAACAAATCCAAAAGCTGGTTCTTTGAGAAGATAAATAAAATTCACAAACCATTAGCCAGAGTCATCAAGAAACAAAGGGAGAAGAATCAAATAAACAAAATTAGAAATGAAAATGGAGAAATCACAACAGTCAACACAGAAATAAAGGAGATCATAAGAGACTATATCAGCAACTATATGCCAATAAAATGGACAACTTGGAAGAAATTGACAAATTCATAGAAAACTATAACTTTCCAAAACTGAACCAGGAATAAATAGAAAATCTTAACACCCCCATCACAAGCACAGGAATTGAAACTGTAATCAGAAATCTTCCAGCAAACAAAAGCCCAGGTCCAGACGGCTTCACAGCTGAATTCTACCAAAAATTTAGAGAAGAGCTAACACCTGTCCTACTCAAACTCTTCCATAAAATTGCAGAAGGTCAACTTCCAAACTCATTCTGAGGCCACCATCGCCCTAGTACCAAAACCAGACAAAGATGCCACAAAAAAAGAAAACTACAGGCCAATATCACTGATAAACATAGATGCAAAAATCCTTAACAAAATTCTAGAAAACAGAATCCAACAACATATTAAAAAGATCATGACCAAGTGGGTTTTATCCCAGGGATGCAAGGATTTTTCAATATCCACAAATCAATCAATGTAATATACCACATTAACAAATTGAAAGATAAAAACCATATGCGGATTCATTTTGATATTTGGCAAAACTAATACAGTTATGTAAAGTCTAAAAATAAAATAAAATTTAAAAAATTAAAAAAAAAATGGAACCAAAAAAAAAAACAAACAAACAAAAAAAAAAAAACCATATGATTATCTCAACAGATGCAGAGAAAGCCTTTGACAAAATTCAACACCCATTTATGATAAAAAGTCCTCCAGAAAGCAGGAATAAAAGGAACATAATTCAACATAATAGAAGCTATATATGACAAACCCACAGCAAATATTAGCCTCAATGGTGAAAATTTGAAAGCTTTTCCCCTAAAGTCAGGAACAAGACAAGTGTGCCCACTGTAACCACTACTATTCAATACAGTTTTGGAACTTTTGGCCACAGCAATCAGAGCAGAAAAAGAAATACTGCTAAGTCACTTCAGTTGTGTCCGACTCTGTGCAACCCCAAAGATGGCAGCCCACCAGGCTCCACCATCCCTGGGATTCTCCAGGCAAGAACACTGGAGTGGGTTGCCATTTCCTTCTCAAATGCATTAAAATGAAAAGTGAAAGTGAAGTTGCTCAGTCATGTCCAACTCTTAGCGACCCCATGGACTGGAGCCTACCAGGCTCCTCCGTCCATGGGATTTTCCAGGCAAGAGTACTGGAGTGGGTTGCCATTGCCTTCTCCGAAAAAGAAATAAAAGGAATCCAAATTGGAAAAGAAGAAGGAAAACTCTCACTGCTTGCAGATGACATGATCCTCTACATAGAAAGCCCTAAAGACTCCACCAGAAAATTACTAGAGCTAATCAATGAATATAGTAAAGTATCAGGATATAAAATTAACACACTGAAATCTCTTGCATTCCTATACACTAACAATGAGAAAACAGAAAGAGAAATTAAGGAAACAATCCCATTTACCATTGCAACGAAAAGAATAAAATACTTAGGAATATATCTACCTAAAGAAACAAAAGACCTACATATAGAAAACTATAAAACACGTATGTTGGAAAGCAAAGAGGACACAAATAGATGGAGAAATATACCATGATCATGGATTGGAAGAATCAATATATTGAAAATGAGTATACTACCCAAAGCAATCTATAGATTCAATGCAATCCATAAAAGGCTACCAATGGTATTTTTCACAGAGCTAGAACAAATAATTTCACAGTTTGTTTTCCAATACAAAAAAACCTCCATCAGCCAAAGCAATCTTGAGAAAGAAGAATGAACTGGAGGAATCAACCTGCCTGACTTCAGGCTATACTACAAAGTTACAGTCATCAAGACAGTACGGTACTGGCACAAAGATAGAAATATAGATTAATGGAACAAAATAGAAAGCCCAGAGATAAATCCACTCACCTATGGATACCTTATCTTAAACAAAGGAGGCAAGAATATACAACGGAGAAAAGACAATCTCTTTAACAAGTGGTGCTGGGAAAACTGGTCAACCACTTGTAAAAGAATAAAGCTAGAACACTTTCTAACACCATGCACAAAAATAAACTCAAAATGGATTAAAGATCTAAATGTAAGACTAGAAACTGTAAAACTCCTAGAGGAAAACAGGCAAAACACTTTCCGACATAAGTCACAGCAGGATCCTCTATAACTCACCTCCCAGAGTATTAGAAATAAAAGCAAAAATAAACAAATGGGACCTAATTAAACTTAAAATCTTTTGCACACGAAGGAAACTATGAGCAAGGTGAAGAGACAGCCTTCAGAATGGGAGAAAATAATAGCAAACGAAGCAATTGACAAAGAATTAATCTCATAAACATACAAGCAACTCCTGCAGCTCAATTCCAGAAAAATAAATGACCCAATCAAAAAATGGGCCAAAGAACTAGACAGACATTTCTCCAGAGAAGACATACAGATGGCTAACAAACACATGAAAAGAGGCTCAACATCACTCATTATCAGAGAAATGCAAATCAAAACCACAATGAGGTACCATCTCACGCCAGTCAAAATGGCTGCTATCCAAAAGTCTATAAGCAATAAATGCTGGAGAGGGTGTGGAGAAAAGGGAACCCTCTTACACTGTTGGTGGGAATGCAAACTAGTACAGCCACTATGGAGAACAGTGTGGAGATTCCTTAAAAACCTGGAAATAGAACTGTCATATGACCCAGCAATCCCACTGCTAGCCATACACAGTGAGGAAACCAAAATTGAAAGAGACACGTGTACCCCAATGTTCATTGCAGCACTGTTTATAATAGCCAGGACATGGAAGCAACCTAGATGTCCATCAGGAGAGAAATGAATATGAAAGCTCTGGTATATATACACAATGGAATATTACTCAGCCATTAAAAGGAATACATTTGAATCAGTTCTAATGAGGTGGATGAATCTGGAGCCTATTATACAGAGTGAAGAAACCAGAAGGAGAAATACCAATACAGTATACTACCATATATATATGGAATTTAGAAAGGTGGTAGCGATAATCCTGTATGCAAGACAGTAAAAGAGACACAGATGTATAGAACAGTCTTTTGGACTCTGTGGGAGAGGGCTAGGGTGGCATGATTTGGGAAAATAGCATTGAAACATGTATATTATCATATGTGAAAAGGATTTCCAGTCCAGGTTCAATGCATGAGACAGGGTGCTTGGGGCTGGTGCACTGCGATGACCCAGAGGGATGGGATCGGGAAGTAGGTTGGAGCGGGGTCAGCATAGGGAACACATGTACACCCATGGCAGATGCATGTCAATCTATGGCAAAACCACTACAATTTTGTAAAGTAATTAGCCTCCAATTAAAATAAATAAATATATACATTTTTAAAAAAAGAACACATGTATACCTGTGGCGGATTCATTTTGATATTTGGCAAAACTAATACAATTATGTAAAATTTAAAACTAAAATTAAATTAAAAAAAAAGATTGTTCTTTGTTTTTTAAATGTAAATTGCCAGATTTCATTCCAAACTTGGTTAAATAAAATCTGTATGGGTGGGAGCTAAGGTGAGTCTGTACTTTAAACTATTTCCTCTAGTATTTCTTGTGCCACCAGCCTAACATCAGGCCATACAATTGTGTTTGTATGGAGTTGACATTACGCTATTCTACCCTAAAATAAAAGGCATGAGAGTATGATTTTTTTTTTGTATTCATTATTAAATACCCTATAAAAAGTACAGTGTCTGTCATGTCTCTGTCTTTCAATAAGTAGTGGAATGAAGGAAAGAAAGGATTAATAAATTTAGTACCAAGATCACTATAAGGCATGTGGAGAGAACAGAAAACTCAGCCTGGTATGTATGGAAAACAACTGAATCACCAGTATCCAACTACTTGTCAAGTATTGGATTGACCAAAGAGTTCATTTGTGTTTTCCATAAGATGGCTCTAGTAACACTTATAAGAATTTCTTAAGGAGCCGCCAGGAACATTTGTTCTAAAGAGGACGGGAAGATTTGGGAGAATGGCATTGAAACATGTAAAATATCATGTATGAAATGAGTTGCCAGTCCAGGTTCGATGCACGATACTGGATGCTTGGGGCTGGTGCACTGGGACGACCCAGAGGGATGGTATGGGGAGGGAGGGGGGAGGAGGGTTCAAGATGGGGAACACATGTATACCTGTGGCGGATTCATTTTGATGTGTGGCAAAACTAATACAATTATGTAAAGTTTAAAAATAAAATAAAATTAAAAAAATAATAAAAAAATAAAGTGGCTGAAAATCAGATCTTAGGAGACTAGAAGATTAGCTTGTTTCCTGGAACTTTTCATATTACTGCTTCATTCAAGAGGAAATCTCAGAAACTAACTGTGACGTTGGCTGTCTAACAAAGACTATCATGAATGCCCAGTCTATACTGCGCACGTAACCAAGATTATCATGAAGAAATCATTTATTTACATTTGCATATCAAATCTACTACATTTAAGGTGTTGGTGATTAAAAATACGGTTTTTATTATGACCATTGGAGACATTTTTTCTCCTTTAGTATTATGCTTGCTCTTTTGGTCTAGCCATAATTTTAGACTCTCAAGACAATTACTTATAGCCACAAATCATGCATGATATCTAATTCAACCTCTAAACAGACTCCATTTCTAGTATCACATAGAAGAATACCATTCTCTGAT
Source organism: Bubalus kerabau (assembly GCF_029407905.1). Lineage (NCBI taxonomy): Eukaryota > Metazoa > Chordata > Mammalia > Artiodactyla > Bovidae > Bubalus > Bubalus kerabau. The sequence continues at coordinate 31,476,978 of NC_073647.1, read as the reverse complement.
GACTTCTGTAATTACTGTGAAAAATATTTTTCAAACCCATACTTGTCCCATAAACCAGATCAAGTAGAGCTGATTGATCATATAACAATCAGTGTTATCTCTCTTCTTTTTGCCTACCATGTTCAGAAATGACAGGTTAGTATACAGAAGCTTAACGTAATTATGGTTGGCTGCAAAACACTGGTGATCAATGTCAACTGCAGCAAGTGTAGTCACAAAGGTCTTACATTCTTTTTTTTATGCAGTTGCTTAAGCTTTTAAGAGATTTGTGTTTTGTGTTTTATTTTTTCCTAGGTATATAAGAAAACAAGACCTTCTTTGGTGAACCTTTTACATTTAGTCATATTTGTTTCTCCCTGACAGGCAAATTTTTTTTTTCTATTTTGAAAGTATTTTCTATTAACCATGGAATAGAGTCCTATGGTCCTGTGCTTCTTACCACCCTCATAATATTCCATTTTTTTCTACAGCTAAACCTATTCCTCAATAAGATACTCAGTATGAAATCATTTGTTCCCTTTCTTCCTAAGTCTAAAATTGACTTCTTCATTATTCTAAGTGAGTTTTGATAATAATCTCTTCATAAGATCATTCCAAATGCATTATTGGTATAGTTCACAGATCCTAAATATCCATGAGAATCATTTTCCAAAATCAGGAAGATGGAGATGGAGGTTGGTACATGGCCTCTATAGGTTATAAATGCCTTTTGACAAAAATATATAATTGAGAAGAGTAGTTTCCAGGGAGAGAAGCTGTTTTTGGTTTTGATTACAGTAACAGAAGCCTGTAAATAATTCTGCCTATTAAATGATATGAATTATTGTGTATTTACTTTCTAGCTTCATAATTTTGGTACATATTATATAACTCATATCTATATATAGCCATCCAGCCCTGTTTTGGACTTTTGATCTAGTAATTTAATCAAGAGCCAATTTGTCTAAAATAGTCATGCAGAAATTAAATGGAACCACATATTCCCCTACTTTGTCTCAAGCTTCAAAAGGCTGCACAGTGCAATGGCCCTAACCACATGTTTGAAACTCTTTACCTGTCTCTTCAAACTCAATGTACAAGAAATCTCAGTTAACATATTTCCATGATCCCAACTCCAGATAACCTATCTCCTCCTATATCTGCTTATGTTATCATATTTTGTCTCTAAGAAGTGGAAGTAAAGAGAGATGAAAGACATTACTTGTCTTTATGTGTTTCAGTCCTGTAAGATAGAGCCTCTTCATCCAAGGAAAGCCCAGAGTGGACCCAGAGCTACTAGGTTTAATTAAAATATAAGTGAACTTATTTCATGTTTTCAGTTTACACTATCATTTTCAGAAGCTCACTTAACATCTCCATACAGAAGGAGACATTGCCAATATTCTGAAGAAAATCACCTTACTGAAGTGAGTGCACAACCATTACTGAACCCCATGCCCATAACAAACAATGGTGATGAAAAACTTGGAGATAACACCACATTTTTCCTTCAAGACTTCCAAGGTCTGGTGGAAATGACATGAGTTGGAGAGCTATTTCCTTTTGTATCCTTTTCAATCCTTTCTTTGTGTATCCTCTCTTCACAGGATGTTTGCTCCAAGTGTCTTCTTCATATGTTTGGCATTTGCATACACTGATTTCTGGAATATTTTAACCAGGCCAATCTGTTGATGCCAATGGATGGTTGCCATGCCCACAGCTGACTGCAGAAGCCAGCTTCTCTTTGGAACAAGAGCCCAGATTTGGCTACTAAGGCTAATAATTTAGGTACAGCTAAATGACTGCCACCTTTTTGCAGGTGGAAAGATAAAGACACTTCTCTTGAATGTCAAATGCTGAGGCTGGGTTGGGTTTCTGGTGAATTCTCCTTTACTGTGAAAGTGAGCTGGTGAGCCTCACACCTTTCTCCTCTCGGCTCCCAGTAAAGCCCTTGGTGAAACTCCTCCTATGGCACCAAGATTGCCTGCACAATAGGATAAGCTCTTTTTGCCCCTATCAGAGGACTGCTGGCTTTAGTCTGATCAACAGGATAAATTGCATTTTCTGTTCATAGATTAAATCACCCTAGTCACTTAATTGAATCAAAGGAGTACGTCAAGGCTGTATATTGTCACCCTGCTTATTTAGCTTATATGCAGAGTACATCATGAAAAACGCTGGGCTGGAAGAAGCACAAACTGGAATCAAGATTGCCAGGGAAAATAGCAATAACCTCAGATATTCAGATGACACCACCCTTATGGCAGAAAGTGAAGAGGAACTCAAAAGCCTCTTGAGGAAAGTGAAAGTGGAGAGTGAAAAAGCTGGCCTAAAGCTCAACATTCAGAAAACAAAGATCATGGCATCTGGTCCCATCACTTCATGGGAAATAGATGGGGAAACAGTGGAAACAGTGTCAGACTTTATTTTGGGGGGCTCCAAAATCACTGCAGATGGTGACTGCAGCCATGAAATTAAAAGACGCTTACTCCTTGGAAGGAAAGTTATGACCAACCTAGATAGCATGTTCAAAAGCAGAGACATTACTTTGCCAACAAAGGTTCATCTAGTCAAGGCTATGGTTTTTCCTGTGGTCATGTATGGGTGTGAGGGTTGGACTGTGAAGAAGGCTGAGCGCCGAAGAATTGATGCTTTTGAACTGTGGTGTTGGAGAAGACTCTTGAGAGTCCCTTGGACTGCAAGGACATCCAACCAGTCCGTTCTGAAGAAGATCAGCCCTGGGATTTCTTTGGAAGGAATGATGCTAAAGCTGAAACTCCAGTACTTTGGCCACCTCATGCGAAGAGCTGACTCATTGGAAAAGACTCTGATGCTGGGAGGGATTGGGGGCAGGAGGAAAAGGGGCGACAGAGGATGAGATGGCTGGATGGCAACACTGACTCAATGGACGTGAGTTTGAGTGAACTCTAGGAGTTGGTGTTGGACAGGGAGGACTGGCATGCTGAGATTCATGGGGTCGCAAAGAGTTGGACACGACTGAGCGACTGAACTGAACTGAACTGAACTCCTTCGTGAACATGTTGGTTACCTGACTTAAAAACATACACTATTTTGAAGGTTTTATGGGCTTAACTTCTTTGTGCCTGCTATAAGTTAGTACCCAGCAAAGACATTAGTATCCTTATTCTTGGAGAGTGTGTCCCCCCGTTCCTGTTCTTCATGTATCACCATGATTAAATTCTTTCAAATACAGTTCTGTGTACGAATGTGGAAGAACACAGTCCTTCAATACTTGATAGGATGTGGTTCTGGTCCTTTGAGAATTGGTAGTTGTTATTTCCAAATGCTAACATATTTCAAGAAAGAGAATGGTGTTTAAAACCAATGCTGGAGAGAAAAATGTAGTTTATGTTCTTTGGGGTTCATCCAGGAAACGGAAAAAGGTTGGTATCATTTTTTAAATATCTTCATTCCTTTCAATCTGCCAAAGTATGTCAAGGGACTAATTTTTTCCTTGTTTGATATCTTGGTCTATGTGCCACATCCTATCAGACATTTCAAGTAGATATTCAAATGGACAAAGTGTCATAGCGCATAATATCTGCTTTGCACACAGCCTCTTATGTGCCATTATAACTATGAAAAAAGCCTACTATTTTCTGACTTGGTTTACTTCCCTTTAAAAGTGCAAGTAGAGTATAGAGATGTCTCTGATGTTATGAGATGGGGTTTATTGTTATTTTCAAAAACACTGAAAGGATCCCCAAGGAGAAGAATGATTAGACTCTTAGAAAAGACTAGAGGGCATAGTAGTGCAGAAGCTCATTTGTTAATTTACCTAACAAGTATTGTCAAGTCCATGTTACTGCCAGTCATATAGATATTTTCATTGTGTTGACAAAATGGCACATATAAGGAAGTAATGTTCAGGTTCTCTGTATTTCTAAAGCTCCAGAAGAGGACCCAATTGCTAAATACATTTCTTACTTTAAAAACTAAAAATACATTTAAATAACATTTGGCTCAGATGGTAAAGAATCCACCTGCAATGCGAGAGACCTGGTTTTGATCCCTGGGTTGGGAAAATCACCTGGATAAGGGAATGGCAATCCATTCCAGTATTCTTGCCTGGAGAATGCCCATGGACAGAGGAGCCAGGCGGGCTACAGTCTATGGGGTCGCAAAGAGTCGGACACTAAGCACAAGCAAGTTATAGACACAGGGGTTTCAGGTCAGTAAAAAAAAAATTATTTGAATAAGGGGGAAATAGAGCTGTTAAAAGGAAACAAACAAACAAACCCAATGGACTTATCTGTCCATTGTATGGGGGGAAGTGTATCTGTCATCAATTGGCATTCTAGTTCAGATAAAGCCATATTTTAAGAGTCTGATGGCTCCTTTGGCAAATCTAATACAGTTATGTAAAGTTTAAAAATAAAATAAAATTAAAAAAAAAAAAAAAAAAAGAGTCTGATGGGGTTAATTTCATATTAGGTGGAAAGTTGGATTACATGGTGACTCCCAACTGATTCTATTTGTCTGTGACTGATCCTGTATTGGCAGCTCTGCTGTCTTCTCCTGGATGTCTTGGAGCAAACCATAGCACGTCTCTGAAATCTTACCAGAGAAAACACATAGACACTAACAAGAAATAAAAAAATTTACAGAATGTTTGGTTAAAGAAATAAAGAATTATTTATGTGATTACAAAATTTCTCTTTAAAATTCGTATCAGATATCTTTTTGCCACACCAGAAAAGTCCATTTGACTCCACCCATTGAGTTTTTCCCAGACTCTTTCTTCAAGTGCCCTTTACTCTTAATCTTGCCTCTTTTCCCCCAAAGTTCCAATACTAATTCCTTGATCTTCCACAATCTGTATTTATGTTTATGTTTTAAAGGTACAGTTGTTAAGGGTCATAAAGCTCTTTCAGTTCTTACTTTCCATCAGATCAGATCAGATCAGTCACTCAGTCGTGTCCGACTCTTTGCGACCCCATGAATCGCAGCACACCAGGCCTCCCTGTCCATCACCAACTCCCGGAGTTCACTCAGACTCACGTCCATCGAATCAGTGATGCCATCCAGCCATCTCATCCTCTGTCGTCCCCTTCTCCTCCTGCCCCCAATCCCTCCCAGCATCAGAGTCTTTTCCAATGAGTCAGCTCTTCGCATGAGGTGGCCAAAGTACTGGAGTTTCAGCTTTAGCATCATTCCTTCCAAAGAAATCCCAGGGCTGATCTCCTTCAGAACAGACTGGTTGGATGTCCTTGCAGTCCAAGGGACTCTCAAGAGTCTTCTCCAACACCACAGTTCAAAAGCATCAATTCTTCGGCGCTCAGCCTTCTTCACAGTCCAACTCTCACATCCATACATGACCACAGGAAAAACCATAGCCTTGACTAGACGAACCTTTGTTGGCAAAGTAATGTCTCTGCTTTTGAACATACTATCTAGGTTGGTCATAACTTTCCTTCCAAGGAGTAAGCGTCTTTTAATTTCATGGCTGCAGTCACCATCTGCAGTGATTTTGGAGCCCCCCAAAATAAAGTCTGACACTGTTTCCACTGTTTCCCCATCTATTTCCCATGACGTAGTGGGACCAGATGCCATGATCTTCGTTTTCTGAATGTTCAGCTTTAAGCCAACTTTTTCACTCTCCACTTTCACTTTCCTCAAGAGGCTTTTGAGTTCCTCTTCACTTTCTGCCATACCTATCAGTTATTACTTCCTTCAAGGAAATAATCATCTGTTAGTTGTCAGGATCCATTCTTGAAGATGTGTATGAACAATAAAATACATATTTCTTCTGCCATAGAGGAACCATTTTGCACAGTGCCTAGCACACGGTAGCCACTCAACAAAGAATAGCTGCTATTATTGTTCTATTTTATTTGTGTGTTCATTAAAAATACTTATTGTATGGTTACCATGGGCTTACTAGCACTCCTCTAAACACTGACCATGACTATGATAAATGAAACTTCTGTCCTTATTGTTATTGCATTCCAGTGAAAGGAAATATAAGGTCCATGCTATGATAAAGTAACTAGGCAACAAGTACTAAGAAACACAATAAATCAAGATAAGGGGATCAATAGAGATGTAGTTGATTCTTTCAAATATGGTTATCAGGAAAAACTTCAAGAATCATATGGGCCATGTGGAATATCTTCAAGAAAGGTAGCCAGAAAACTCTCTAAATCTAAACAACTAATAGCAATAATTCAGTTTACCCAGAATAAAGTATCTTTAAATTAAAATGTCCATAGAGAACAGACTTGTGGTTGCCAAGAGGGAGGGGTTTGGGGGAAGGATGGAGTGGGAGGTTGAGGTTAGCAAATATAAGCTTTTATCCATAGGATGGGTAAAAAATAAGGTCCTACTGCATAGTACAGAGAACAGTATTCAATATCTTATAATAAACCATAATGGAAAAGAATATAAATAAGGATGTATATATATATATATATATATATATATATATATATATATATATATATATGTAGAACGGTATCACTTTGCTACACAGCAGCTGGTAACTCAATGTTGTAAGTCAACTGTAACTCAATAGAAAAGACTGTCCAGTCTTGAATTATATATATAGACATATGAGTGTGTGTGTGTGTGTGTGTGATAGTCGCTCAGTCATGTCCAACTCTTTGCGACCCCACGGTTGTAGCCCACCAGGCTCCTCTGCCCATGGGATTCTCCAGACAAAAATACTGGAGTGGGTTGCCATTCACTTCTCCAATATAGACACATAGTCATATATATATGTGTGTGTGTGTGTGTGTATTTTTAAATAATTTTATTTATTTTTGGCTGTGATGGTCTTCATTGTTACATGGACTTTTCTCTAGTTGCGGCGAATGGGGGCTACTCTCTAATTGTGGTGCATAGACTTCTCATTACGGTGGCTTCTCTTGTTGCAGAGCACGGGCTCAAGGGTTCACAGGCTTCCATAGCTGCAGCATGTGGGCTCAGTATTTGTGGTTCCCAGGTTCTAGAACACAGGCTCAATAGTTGTGGCACACAGGCTTAGCCATTCCACGGCATATGGGATCTTCCTGGATCAGGGGTTGAACCCAGATCTCCTACATTGGCAGGCAGATTCTTTACCACTGAGCCACTAGGGAAGCCCCATATACATGTATTTTTAAAAGATCACATGGTCTTCACACCAGAGACACACCAGTATTTGTAGCACCTCACCACATACTCTGATAAAGATCCCTTATGTCAAATTTCTGAATGTCAGAAATAAGTATGAGGTTGGGATGGATTCTGCCCAGTACAGTTAATATTGCCTCTTTGATTTCAGGCTAAGATATGCTCGAGCAGGGGAACACAATAACTATCACAACAACTATATGTGGGGGGAAAAAAAGAGAGAGAGAGAGAGACACGTATACTGGTTGTTGGAGATGTCACAAAATGCCCTCTCCCGAGATAATGCAAACTCTGCAAACTCATGTTCATCTGTGAGGGCTTGAGGCAAGGGAGTGCGGTTGATGTTTTGGAGCAGGAGTTGCCAGATTTATCAAATAAAAATATGAGGTTCCCTGTTAAATTTGAATCTCAGATAAAGGACGAATGACTTCTTAGTATGTGTATATCCAAGATACTACCTGGGGCATACTTATGATAAAAAGTATTTTTTGTTTATCTGACATTCAGATTTAACTGGTATCCTGTATTTTATGTGGAAACCCTCCTCACAGCCACTGGTGTTTGATACATGAAGCTGAGCAAAGGTGGGCAGTAGAGTGAAATTCTAGAGCCCTAGGGTCAAACAAGCTTAAGTCTAGAGATGTGAAGTCTGTAAACCAGGTCCAGGGCTAATGATAGTGGTGTGGTCACTTAGTTTCAAGCACTGTGTATATTCCTTTATATGCATTATCTGATTTCATCCTCACAAAAATTCTTCCACCATTGTAACATTATAGGGAAAGAGACCCTTTCCTTAGATTTAACTTATCTTTCCTTATAAGTAAAAGTTGAAGAGCTAGTAATGATAGAGATTTGGAAACCAGACAGTCTCACTCCAGAGTCCAGGCTCCTCATCCTGAGGCAGCGCCCTCCAGTTTGTTAACAAGTCACTGAATGGCTGGTTTCAAGTTCTAGTCCTTTTGATCCGTGGAAGAAATGATAAGGCCTTAAAGTCATTTGATGCTTAAGGCTCTCTAATAAGACTGTTTATAATCTTCTGAAGCAATCCTTGAATGGACTTGGGTTTTGTGAAAATAAATGAAGAGGGTTGACATATCCCACCAAGAACGTTCTAAAATGTTTTGAGGCAAGATGGCATATGGATAAATGATTGGTGTCATTTAATGCTCTTGATTTTGGTTTTTTTAGTAGAGTGATGTTCACTCATTTGTCAAACATTTGCTTAGTACCTCTTTTGTGTAAATCACTGTGCTAAGTGCTGTGGGATGCTAGGAAGATAAATAAGTCATAACCTTTCCCCTCAAGGAATTTACAGCTTAATTGGAGAGGCAGACAAGTAAACAACTAACTCTTCAAATACCAAGGAGTACAAAGTACAGCCTTTAACAAAACTGCAAGCAGAGTGCAGTGGGAATATCCAAGGATGGTGGATTATCTTTGAGTGAAAAAGAGTAAAGATGAGATAAAGGAGGGAAGGCAGGAACATGAGGTAAAACAGAGTGACAGATTAAAAAAAAAAAAAAAAGGTACCTTTTGCTATGGAGACATTAGTAACTTAGATATACAAAAATTTGATAATGGCACAGTAATATTGGTTTAGAAGAATATATGATGCTTCTATTATAGTTTGAATCTGTGTTATTTTTTCTGATGTCACTTCATATCATTTTATGAAAATTTTTATTCAAATCTTGTTTTCCTGAGCTAGTATACTTGGATTTTGTTAATGTTTTTAAAATCTTGTGGTCACAGTGTGTGAACACATATAAGTCCCAGAGATCTGACTGAAAACAATTGACAAATAGAAAATATTCAGGCTCTGAACTGCATATGTTGGTTTATTTTTTTTTAAGCAAATTCTGTCTACGTTCACTTGAAAATAAAATCAGGCTAGATTTGAAACATAATGTACATGAAGAAAATAAATGGATGGGTATGGATTTCCTATGTTTTCTCTAATATGATTTTCTTTTCTTTTTTTTTTTTTTTTTGGACATGCTGCATGACTTACATAATCTTAGTTTCCTGACCAGGGACTGAAACTGGGACCTCTGCAGTGAAAGCACAGAGCCCTAACCTCTAGCACCAGGGAACTCCCTATTATAATATGATTTATGTTATTTATTTATTATAACACATTATTGGACTTTCCGGTTTAATGTTAATAGTTTTCTTTCTGAGAAGATAGATTTACTCAGGACCTTATTTCTTCTGAGACTGCTTCTTCCCATTGTGGGAATCGTTCTTTACTGTACATTCTAAGAAGAATATACTGATCTATCATTCTTAATTTAGAGAACCCTTCTTGCTATAAATTCTATGAATCACAGCATAGCCAAGATGACAGCAATTATAATTTTTAAAAAGCTCTGAAATTTAAGCCATAAAAACAAGTTTGAAACTTTATAGAAAATTATGTAAGCCCCTCTGTGCCTTAATGTCCCCATTGTAAAACTGAGAATAAGTTTAGCTACTTCATAGGGTGGTGCTGAAGATTAAATTAAATTACACACATCAAGTACTTACTGGAGTGCTTAACACAAAAAACAAGCACAAATAAATTTCCATCTGCTAGATAAACTACACGTTGGTTAGAGCTTTTGTCTTACTTTTTTTTCACTGCTGTACCCCAAAACAAAGACAGTTTTGGTCACATAACAGATGGTCAATAAATAGCTTGAGAATGTAGAACTAAGTTGTAGAGATAGCAAAAATACCCTCTGTTTACCTTCATGGATAAGTGGTTATGAAAGATGTTTCTCTCTCAAAACTGTAGCTTCTCCACAAATCTGTGTTAATACTGTATAAGCCCAATCACTACACGTGCATCTGAACAAAATATTTGATCTATTCCAATTTTTAAAAAGTGGCTTGGAGAAGATGAAGTCTTAAGAATTATAGACTTTCAGTCATTTGTTCATTTATTTATTAATTTATTCACCTGATCACATATTAAGTGCCAGGCACTGGGAATATGTTAGAAATGAAGATAAATAAAGCAATGCTTCTGCTGTAGAAGAACTGTCAGTTTGCACCCTGAGCCAGAAGCAGAAACAGCATTGTAACATGAGCTATCAGTGCTGCTTTACTTGTAGAAATGGTGGTGGTACAAGGAGAGAGGAACTAGGGTTGCCTGTAACCGGGGAGCTGTATTCTGATGGATAAGCAAGATATGAACAAGTGATTTACAGGCAAGAACTATTCCAGGTGTGTTCACCACAGGTAATTAAAGGGACAATTTTAGGAATACCATATTTTATTTATTTATTTATTTTTTGTTTGTTTGTTTTCCAATTTTTTTTTAAACCTGAAACACTGTATTAGTTTTGCCAAACATCAAAACGAATCCGCCACAGATATACATGTGCTCCCCATCCTGAACCCTCCTCCATCCTCCCTCCCCACACCATCCTTCTGGGTCGTCCCAGTGCACCAGCCCCAAGCATCCAGTATCGTGCATTGAACCTGGACTGGCAACTCGTTTCATACATGATATTACACATGTTTCAATGCCATTCTCCCAAATCTCCCCACCCTCTCCCTCTCCCACAGAGTCCATAAGACTGATCTATACATCAGTGTCTCTTTTGCTGTCTCGTACACAGGGTTATTGTTATCATCTTTCTAAATTCCATATATATGCGTTAGTATACTGTATTGGTGTTTTTCTTTCTGGCTAACTTCACTCTGTATAATAGGCTCCAGTTTCATTCACCTCATTAGAACTTATTCAAATGTGTTCTTTTTAATGGCTGAGTAATATTCTATTGTGTATATGTACCACAGCTTTCTTATCCATTCATCTGCTGATGGACATCTAGGTTGCTTCCATGTCCTGGCTATTATAAACAGTGCTGCGAAGAACATTGGGGTACACTTGTCTCTTTCCCTTCTGGTTTCCTCAGTGTGTATGCCCAGCAGTGGGATTGCTGGATCATAAGGCAGTTCTATTTCTAGTTTTTTAAGGAATCTCCACACTGTTCTCCATAGTGGCTGTACTAGTTTGCATTCCCACCAACAGTGTAAGAGGATTCCTTTTTCTCCACACCCTCTCCAGCATTTATTACTTGTAGACTTTTGGGTTGCAGCCATTCTGACTGGCGTGAAATGGTACCTCATAGTGGTTTTGATTTGCATTTCTCTGATAATGAGTGAGGTTGAGCATCTTTTCATGTGTTTGTTAGCCATCTGTATGTCTTCTTTGGAGAAATGTCTATTTAGTTCTTTGGCCCATTTTTTGATTAGGTCATTTATTTTTCTGGAGTTGAGCTGTAGGAGTTGCTTGCATGTTTTTGAGATTAGTTGTTTGTCAGTTGCTTCATTTGCTATTATTTTCTCCCATTCTGAAGGCTGTCTTTTCACCTTGCTAATAGTTTCCTTTGATGTGCAGAAGCTTTTAAGGTTAATTAGGTCCCATTTGTTTATTTTTGCTTTTCTTTCCAATATTCTGGGAGGTGGGTCATAGAGGATCCTGCTGTGATGTATGTCGGAGAGTGTTTTGCCTATGTTCTCCTCTAGGTGTTTTATAGTTTCTGGTCTTAGGTTTAGATCTTTAATCCATTTTGAGTTTATTTTTGTGCATGGTGTTAGAAAGTGTTCTAGTTTCATTCTTTTACAAGTGGTTGACCAGATTTCCCAGCACCACTTGTCAAAGAGATTGTCTTTAATCCATTGTATATTCTTGCCTCCTTTGTCAAAGATAAGGTGTCCATATGTGCGTGGATTTATCTCTGGGCTTTCTATTTTGTTCCATTGATCTATATTTCTGTCTTTGTGCCAGTACCATATTGTCTTCATAACTGTGGCTTTGTAGTAGAGCCTGAAGTCAGGTAGGTTGATTCCTCCAGTTCCATTCTTCTTTCTCAAGATCGCTTTGGCTATTCGAGGTTTTTTTGTATTTCCATACAAATTGTGAAATTATTTGTTCTAGCTCTGTGAAGAATACTGTTGGTAGCTTGATAGGGATTGCATTGAATCTATAGATTGCTTTGGGTAGTATACTCATTTTCACTATATTGATTCTTCCAATCCATGAACATGGTATATTTCTCCATCTATTAGTGTCCTCTTTGATTTCTTTCACCAGTGTTTTATAGTTTTCTATATATAGGTCTTTAGTTTCTTTAGGTAGATATATTCCTAAGTATTTTATTCTTTCCGTTGCAATGGTGAATGGAATTGTTTCCTTAATTTCTCTTTCTGTTTTCTCATTATTAGTGTATAGGAATGCAAGGGATTTCTGTGAGTTGATTTTATATCCTGCAACTTTACTTTAGTCATTGATTAGTTCTAGTAATTTTCTGGTGGAGTCTTTAGGGCTTTCTATGTAGAGGATCATGTCATCTGCAAATAGTGAGAGTTTTACTTCTTCTTTTCCAATTTGGATTCCTTTTATTTCTTTTTCTGCTCTGATTGCTGTGGCCAAAACTTCCAAAACTATGTTGAATAGCAATGGTGAAATTGGCCCCCTTGTCTTGTTCCTGACTTTAGAGGAAATGCTTTCAGTTTTTCACCATTGAGGATAATGTTTGCTGTGGGTTTGTCATATATAGCTTTTATTATGTTGAGGTATGTTCCTTCTATGCCTGCTTCCTGGAGAGTTTTTATCATAAATGGATGTTGAATTTTGTCAAAGGCTTTCTCTGCATCTATTGAGATAATCATATGGTTTTTATTTTTCAATTTGTTAATGTGGTGTATTACATTGATTGATTTGTGGATATTGAAGAATCCTTGCATCCCTGGGATAAAGCCCACTTGGTCCTGGTGTATGATCTTTTTAATGTGTTGTTGGATTCTGATTGCTAGAATTTTGTTAAGGAATACCATATTTTAAAAGTTGACTTATAGTTTTCTCTACAGAGTCTTCCATTGGTGGAATAGCATGGCCTACCATCTCTCGTCCTCTGCAATGTATCATTTCACCCTGTGCCTGTTTCCAAACTCTTGTCACTTAAAAAGCATTGTGAATTAAATTTTATACAAGGACATTACACAGGACTATAGCCTGGGAAAAAGTCTCTCAGTAAATCTGAAGGGACTCACCTAAGAATTTAGGGGATGGGCAGGTAATATAAGAATATGGGAGCTGGGAAATACATGTAGTCAAGCATACATCTTGGTAAAAGATTACTGCAGATCACAAAGAACAGACATCTAGAGTTAATTATTTTACTGCTTGCAAAAATCTGAGGTCATTGAAAGTCTTCCTTAGATATGCATCTTAAATATCTAGGGACCCATATATCCAAAGCAGAGAATGTTTCAATCTTTTTTTTTCCCCATCCTAAATCCCCCTCAGGGTGACTACAGTGAGTTTCAACTTAACCATTGTGTAAAGGGATGATGAATGATCCTCTTTGTTCTTTTGGTTTACACACTGATGAAGAGAACTGAGTAAGTTGTCCCTGTAAGTATTCTCAAATAACTCATAAGGCTTTAGTGGTCATTTCTTTCAGTTTCATTAGTGTTTTTTTTTTTTTTTCTTTCTTTAAATGTATTTTTTAATTGAAGGAAAATTGCTTGACAATGTTGTGTTGGTTTCTGCCATAGTGTTTTAAAGGGAAATCAAGATGATTGCGGATGGAAAGGAGGAAGTATTTCTGGGGCAGTGATGGTAGAAAGGCTTTACTTGCAGCCTGGAGGATCCATAACTTCCTGGCCTGCTTTCCTGCCACACTGGATCTTGCCGCTGAGCCCAATTTTCTTTAGCTCAACAGTTGCTTTCCACATATAGAGATGGAGATAAATCTAGCATTTGAGTCTGAAATGAAATGAGTTTGTAAATGAAACTTCAGTTTTAATCCACGGGGGATGTGTTCTGCTCTCTAAATGCTTAGAAATCCTTGTCTAACTCTCTTGAAGTCTAGTCTTTGAGCTTCATTGCTGCTACACTGTGGCAAGGGTGATTCCATACTGTGTCCATCAACTCAAGTGTAATATATGTGTCACTTTCATCCTAACAGTGATGTGATTTCCCTATATGCTGTTCAAGGAAATAATAGTTTTATTAGTGTTCTGAGTGCAAAATGATGTTGAAATAATTTACTTACAGCACAGATCCTAGCTGAGTCTGAAACAATAATGTTGATTTCATCAAAGCAATCAGACTCTCACAGCTGTAGAAATAGCTTTGAAAACAGAATAATAGAGGGGCTTTCAAAAATCATGAGCATTTGGCTTATGGCAAAATGAACAGAGGCACATTTTTAAATAAATATACATAAAACGTGAAGTTTCATTTAATTTCAAAAGTGTGATGTTAATTAACTCCAATCTAATTATTTAGATGTGCTATGGACTCCACACTTTTTCACCCACCATCCCCCAATAAATCTTGGTAGGATATTGTGTGAAGTGCCATTATTCATGTGCTCTTGGTTTATGGAAAATCAAAATGTTAAACTGAAGGTTTGGCAAATAAAAGTTACATCTCAAACCTTGGAATATTGGTCATATTTTGAAACTGCTGCAATTATGGCAGTAGAACCAAGGGCATGAGGATCTAGACCTTGTTTTTCTCCTAAAAGCCTTGTGCTTGTAGTGTATTTGAAAGCATTAGCATGTGCTGATGTCTGGTTTACTGGTTGAAATAGCACCAGCCCTTCTCCTTGTTTTGTAACAAAAACAAAAGTGTGGTGGCTCCAGAAGGAATGTTTCAGGTGGCAAATCTGTCCCCAAGAGCTACGAGGTGAGAATATGTTAAAAAACAGCCTAAGATTCCATGAACTGTAGTTGATTACAAGTTTAGTTATTGTTTTATGACTGCAGGTGCTGTCCTTAGCCCCTGTGCCAACATAATGAACTGCCACAGAATTCAAATGAGATCTGCCAACATCGTTAAAGAACATTTGACATAATTTATACATCTTTTATCTCCAAATCCCTGCTCCTGGAATAGAATCTTCATTTTTCTCATCTCCTTTTAAAATGATAAAGAATTGTCCTTTTGTTTTCTAAGGACTTTAGGCATGTCTAATTAATTTTCTCTATTATACCAAGGTTTACCTTACAACATTGTACTCTTCTGAAAGACTGAAGAGATGGCACCACACAAATCTTGTTTGGCTTGCCAAAGTCCCATAGAAAATCAGTTGCAAAATCAGACTCAGACACAGGTTATCCAAATCCTAGTCAATAGCAAACCCTACTCATCATTAAACATTACAGCATTCCATTATAGAATTGTAGCGAATAGAACGTGGGAACTGGTATCAGGACTGGAGAGCAAAAGTAAAAGGAAGAACAAGGCACAGTGATAATTTATGTATTAATGGTCCATTGATCATATAGGAAATAATTACTCCAGAAGCTGTGTCACTCCCAAGGGGAGAAAAGTTGATTCTTTGGGGATGAAGGGACTCGATTGCACTATTTTGTGTATAAAACACATATATAGCATACAAACAAATATTCAGCTTAACTGTGGTTTTAAATTTTCATGGGCAGGGTATTTGGGAAGAAGAAAAGTCTAGAAAAAAGACTTTTTAGGTGAGTAACAATGAACAAACAAAAAGGTTGACCAGCACATTTACAGAATATTTATAGGGCTAGAACCAGACAAAAATGCAGTGTGATTGAGAGACCATATAGTCAGAGGGTGAAGTTTTTCATCTGATCATAAGTAAATAGCTATTTATGGGCAAGTGTATCAGAATTTTGGACAGCCTGGAGTTTTATTGTTTGGATACTGTGTTAGGCAGAATTCTAGAATGGATCCCAGGATACCCACTTGCTCTTAAATAACTAACTCTGTTCCCTAGAGTGTGGACGGAACCTGAATATGATGGAATGTCACTCCTATGAGTATGTTATGTTATATGGCAAAGGAAAAGAGATTTTGCAAATGTAATTTAGGTCCCTAATCAGTTGACTTTGAGTTGATCAAAAAGAAGGTTGTCCTGGACAGGCCTGACCTAATCAGATGAATCCTTTAAAAAAGGGCTTAGGTTTTCCCTGAGCTCAGAGCCTGGAAGCAGCAGCGAAGTGCTCCTGCTGGCCTTGAGGAAGCAAGCTGCCATAAGTTCTACAGCTGCAAGGAAATGAATTCTGCCAAAAACCTAAATGATTTTGGAAGTGAACCATAAGTTTCAGATGGGAAAGCAGCCATTTGAGCCCTGTGAGACCTTGAACAGAGAAACCAGTTAAACCGTGCCCAGATTGTTGACCTATGAAATTTTGATATAATAAGCACTTACTGTTTTAAGCCACTAAATTGGAGGTAATTTGTTACACATCAGTAGAATACTAATACAGGTATTTAAAAGAGATTAAGGGAAGAGAAATTTCCTCATGTTTCCAATTTTTCAACAACCTTACCAGAAATCTCAGACAGGATTAAACATCACATAGTTTTATCTTACCAGGAATGATGATGCTATTTCCATTCACCTTCCTTCTGATTTTAACATTTTTGTCCTCAAATCAGGGAAAATACATTTTATGACAAAAATCATCTGAGATTTTCTATCTCTACTAGTAATGTTCTTAGAGAAACCAGAATGATCTGATTGCTTATTTTAAGAGCTTATTGATTTTCTTAACCTATGCATTCAGAGTGCACCACCTATTTCCAGTATATAGTGAGGATCCTGGAAGCTAGTTAATCCCATTGTCTATACATCTGGCCTTGAACTCACTCAGAATCACCCTCAATTCATATCTTTCCTGACTCTCTGGAGAGGCCAGAGTCATGCCATCTTCCTGGATACTCTGGGAATAATCAAATTAGAATACTCGCAGCCCACTCTTTTATAATCCCTTGTATCATCATTGTACTTATCTCTCAAAATATAAGCCATGTTCATCAGCTGATTCTGCTTTGTATAGCTCTGTGCTTCCTCCTATCCCAACCACTTCCTTTTTCTTTTGATTTCAAAACTTGTCATGATATTCTCTTTAACTTTCCACAACCAAAATTGGCTGTGGTCCAAGAGCAGTGCCTCCAAGGCAGGTAAGTTGACTAGAGTTTGTTTATTCTCTCCCTCCTCAGTTACCTCAAGTTTAGGAGGTATCTATCTTGTTCTTTGCCCCATTACTCCTTGCTATGGACTGAGTGTTTGTGTCCTCTAAAATTCATGTGTTGAACCCTAATCCCCAATGGGATGGTATTGGAGGTGGGATTATGGGGAGGTGATTAGGTCATGAGGCTGGAGCCCACATCAGTGAAATTAGTGCCCTTACAGAAGAGACCTCAGAGAGTTCTTGTGCTCCTTACCATATGAGGACACATTGAGAAGATGGCCATTTATGAGCAGGAAATGGGCCATCACCAGACATCTAATTTGCTAGACCTTAATCTTAGACTTCTCAGCATCCAGAACTGTGAGAAATCAATGTTTATTATTTAAGCCACCCAGTCTATGATGTTTTCTTTGTAGCAGCCTGAACTCACTAGGTTACTGTATTAAGTTGGCAAAACCTTCTGCTCTTATGAAGTTATGTAATTGCTACAACACCCTTCTTCTCTGTATTGCTGTCATCTCCAAACCCCCTGCATATCCTACATATTCATTGTAGAATTTTGGCCCTAGTCATAATTTCAACTTCATACCAATTTCTGTTGCCACACAGGCCATTCAGCTCTTTGAATCCCAAATAATGAACCCTTCTGTTTCCTGATATTCACTTTCACTGTACCTCAGCCAACCATTCCCATGATAATATCCTCATCCTGATAAATATATCCTAATAATAACCTGGTATTTCTTGTCCTCTTCTAATATATATTAAACCAAAGTATTTCAGTCTTTGACTAAAACCTTGTCTGCTTGCATCTCTCATTCACTTACATTGTATCTGATGATTTGATCTCAGAATGACTACTAGTCTTTCCATTCAGCTCTTTTCTCCCTATGTTTACTCCCTTTCTTAAACCCATAACTTAGCACGTTTTTTTGTCAACTTTTTGTCCTTGTCTGTATTTCAACTAGTTTGTATGATGGATTGTTATTCACTTATTACCACATCAAACATTGTAACTCCATGAGCTGTCTCTCATCACAGTGAAGATCTTTGTAATTCCCCATGTTGTCACATTGAACAGAAGGCATGCAAATGGCTCCCACTATGCTAGTAAGGCCAGTGGTCTGGCTCAAAAGCAGCAATGAGAATGATTACCCATTTTCTGCCTTCTGATTAGCTTTAAGTGAATCTCTTCCACAGTTGGCTATACTTGAGCACACTTTCTCAATGCTAGAAGATCTCCAGGAGGTCTCATTTATCTTAATTTCCACCAATAATAGACACAGATGTTTGGAGCAAACAGAATGAATTGTGAATACAGAGTAGCTCTCCAAAATCGCCTGGATATCTTTGTCCAATGAACCTCTTATGGAAAAGAAAGGTCATTGGAAACTAAAATAATCAATGGCTTTTCCCTTTCCTGTCAAATTCATAATTTTTCATTATCATATATTCATGGCATGTCACCTGCACAATGAAACATCAGAAGCAGGTCACTTACAAGATTAAGTCACTTCTGCTGAAGAGCATGTGCCTAAACTGCAATGGATTACAATTCCTCCTAACACGTTCCATTAGGATGGGGGCAGTCTATGTAAATGTCAGCTCAAGTCAAGCAATATTGAATGGAAATAGGCAATAGATGACTTAGAATCCTATAGGGAAAATTTACTATCAATTCACCAGTTTGAAATACCTTATAACTTTGACTTCTCTGTACTAAGCTTTCCGTTTTGAGGATCCATTGATAAACTCATTTGGAATTTCTAATTTATGAAATAAGGTGATAGCACTGTAGTGTGTATCATTTTAGACCTAAGAAAGTTTGATTTGCTAGAGTTTGAGTACATTGTATGAGAGGATGATCCAGAGGAATATTTTTGACTGTTACTCCAGTAAACATGGATAAAGCCCAGTTATATAAATGTTTATTACACTTAGACTCTATCAGGCACTGTGCTAGATGCTGAGAATGAGTGAGATGCAGAAGAGCACCTGCTTGGAAGTACTCTGTAGTTTGGTAGGGAAAACAGACATGTAGAGTCTGAAGAACTCTGTAATAGAAATATAAGCAGTTATATGAGAGCTCAGAGAAGGAAGAATCTAAATATGTCAAGAAGAGGAAAAAAGGGCTTCACAGGGTGATGATGTTTCATTATTTCATTCCTTCAGCTGTGCCCAGTAAGCACCTGGCAGGAGGGCTCAGCGCTGGCGTGTTCTTATTTTCCCTTGAAGAGCAGAGCTTGATAGATGCCTCAAGGCCATCTACTCTGTGGCAAACATCAATCCAAGAAACAAAAGCAGCCTATGAAATAATCTTTTTCTCATGGAGTTGTTATATGTTTTGTTTTTTAATTAAGCAGACATGACAACTAACCTAGTGTTGGGCACACTGGGTGCTTTACATACAATGTGTAATTTAATCTTTAAGACAAGTCAGATTCAAAGACTAACATAGTTATCTAAATGTTTAGTTCTTTAGCCGTTCACCTGGACCAGGAATTGTCCTCGATGCTAGAATTTCGAGGTCTAAAAGCATGACTTCTATCTTCACGGCGCCCCTGGTTCAGTGAGAGACAGAAACATCAATATAATTCTGATGGGCTACATAAAGTGTTCAAATAGAAATAGGTCATGTGGTACTGAGGGTGCACAGAAGCTTCCTTCTAGGAAGGCTTTGTGATGGAAACTCAAAGGGCAGGTCAGTGGATATGTTAAGTTGCAGATACAGAGGAAGGCATTTCAGGAAGAGGGCATTCTGAGCCAGACATGGCAGTGTGCTGATGACAGCTAAGGCAGGTATTATTAGCTCTGATTGAAAAGTGAAGAAGCTGAGCATCAGTGAATTTATTTTATTTTTTAAAGAGTCTTATTTTTATTTTTTTTATTTTTTGATTTATTTTATTTTATTTTATTTTTAAACTTCACATAATTGTATTAGTTTTGCCAAATATCAAAATGAATCTGCCACAGGTATACATGTGTTCCCCATCCTGAACCCTCCTCCCTCCTCCCTCCCCATACCATCCCTCTGGGTCGTCCCAGTGCACCAGCCCCAAGCATCCAGTATCGTGCATCGAACCTGGACTGGCAACTCGTTTCATACATGATATTTTACATGTTTCAATGCCATTCTCCCATATCTTCCCACCCTCTCCCTCTCCCACAGAGTCCATAAGACTGTTCTATACATCAGTATCTCTTTTGCTGTCTCGTACACAGGCTTATTGTTATCATCTTTCTAAATTCCATATATATGCGTTAGTATACTGTATTGGTGTTTTTCTTTCTGGCTTACTTCACTCTGTATAATAGGCTCCAGTTTCATCCACCTCATTAGAACTGATTCAAATGTATTCTTTTTAATGGCTGAGTAATATGCCATTGTGTATATGTACCACAGCTTTCTTATCCATTCCTCTGCTGATGGACATCTAGGTTGCTTCCATGTCCTGGCTATTATAAACAGTGCTGCGATGAACATTGGGGTACACGTGTCTCTTTCTCTTCTGGTTTCCTCAGTGTGTATGCCCAGCAGTGGGATTGCTGGATCATAAGGCAGTTCTATTTCCAGTTTTTTAAGGAATCTCCACACTGTTCTCCATAGTGGCTGTACTAGTTTGCATTCCCACCAACAGTGTAAGAGGGTTCCTTTTTCTCCACACCCTCTCCAGCATTCATTACTTGTAGAATTTTGGATCGCAGCCATTCTGACTGGTGTGAAATGGTATCTCATAGTGGTTTTGATTTGCATTTCTCTGATAATGAGTGAGGTTAAGCATCTTTTCATGTGTTTGTTAGCCATCTGTATGTCTTCTTTGGAGAAATGTCTATTTAGTTCTTTGGCCCATTTTTTGATTAGGTCATTTATTTTTCTGGAGTTGAGCTGTAGGAGTTGCTTGCATGTTTTTGAGATTAGTTGTTTGTCAGTTGCTTCATTTGCTAGTATCTTCTCCCATTCTGAAGGCTGCCTTTTCACCTTGCTAATAGTTTCCTTTGATGTGCAGAAGCTTTTAAGGTTAATTAGGTCCCATTTGTTAATTTTTGCTTTTATTTCAAATATTCTGGGAGGTGGGTCATACAGGATCCTGCTGTGATGTATGTCGGAGAGTGTTTTGCCTATGTTCTCCTCTAGGAGTTTTATAGTTTCTGGTCTTACGTTTAGATCTTTAATCCATTTTGAGTTTATTTTTGTGCATGGTGTTAGAAAGTGTTCTAGTTTCATTCTTTTACAAGTGGTTGACCAGATTTCCCAGCACCACTTGTTAAAGAGATTGTCTTTAATCCATTGTATATTCTTGCCTCCTTTGTCAAAGATAAGGTGTCCATATGTGCGTGGATCTATCTCTGGGCTTTCTATTTTGTTCCATTGATCTATATTTCTGTCTTTGTGCCAGTACCATACTGTCTTGATAACTGTGGCTTTGTAGTAGAGCCTGAAGTCAGGTAGGTTGATTCCTCCAGTTCCATTCTTCTTTCTCAAGATCGCTTTGGCTATTCGAGGTTTTTTGTATTTCCATACAAATTGTGAAATTATTTGTTCTAGCTCTGTGAAGAATGCTGTTGGTAGCTTGATAGGGATTGCATTGAATCTATAGATTGCTTTGGGTAGTATACTCATTTTCACTATATTGATTCTTCCAATCCATGAATATGGTATATTTCTCCATCTGTTAGTGTCCTTTTTGATTTCTTTCACCAGTGTTTTATAGTTTTCTATATATAGGTCTTTAGTTTCTTTAGGTAGATATATTCCTAAGTATTTTATTCTTTCCGTTGCAATGGTGAATGGAATTGTTTCCTTAATTTCTCTTTCTGTTTTCTCATTATTAGTGTATAGGAATGCAAGGGATTTCTGTGTGTTGATTTTATATCCTGCAACTTTACTATAGTCATTGATTAGTTCTAGTAATTTTCTGGTGGAGTCTTTAGGGCTTTCTATGTAGAGGATCATGTCATCTGCAAATAGTGAGAGTTTTACTTCTTCTTTTCCAATTTGGATTCCTTTTATTTCTTTTTCTGCTCTGATTGCTGTGGCCAAAACTTCCAAAACTATGTTGAATAGTAATGGTGAAAGTGGGCACCCTTGTCTTGTTCCTGACTTTAGAGGAAATGCTTTCAATTTTTCACCACTGAGGATAATGTTTGCTGTGGGTTTGTCATATATAGCTTCTATTATGTTGATGTATGTTCCTTCTATTCCTGCTTTCTGGAGAGTTTTTATCATAAATGGATGTTGAATTTTGTCAAAGGCTTTCTCTGCATCTATTGAGATAATCATATGGTTTTTATTTTTCAATTTGTTAATGTGGTGTATTACATTGATTGATTTGCGGATATTGAAGAATCCTTGCATCCCTGGGATAAAGCCCACTTGGTCATGGTATATGATCTTTTTAATGTGTTGTTGGATTTTGATTGCTAGAATTTTGTTATGGATTTTTGCATCTATGTTCATCAATGATATTGTCCTATAGTTTTCTTTTTTTGTGGGATCTTTGTCAGGTTTTGGTATTAGGGTGATGGTGGCCTCATAGAATGAATTTGGAAGTTTACCTTCCTCTGCAATTTTCTGGAAGAGTTTGAGCAGGA
This sequence comes from Bubalus kerabau, assembly GCF_029407905.1. NCBI lineage: Eukaryota > Metazoa > Chordata > Mammalia > Artiodactyla > Bovidae > Bubalus > Bubalus kerabau. The sequence continues at coordinate 31,454,310 of NC_073647.1, read as the reverse complement.
TAGGTGTTAGCTCTTCTCTAAATTTTTGGTAGAATTCAGCTGTGAAGCCGTCTGGACCTGGGCTTTTAACATCCCCTGACCCGTCTCCAGGATCACCCACCAAAAGGGATGACCAGGAGGACAACCTGGCACCTCTGTCTGCTAAGTCCCTATTTCTTCTAGCACCTTAAGCTGCTTCTTCACCAGAATTTAACATGTAATCCTGATTAGTGGGAGCCTGAGCACTCTACTGCTAAGTCGCTTCAGTTGTGTCTGACTCTGTGCGATCCCATAGATGGCAGCCCACCAGGCTCCCCCGTCCCTGGGATTCTCCAGGCAAGAACACTGAAGTGGGTTGCCATTTCCTTCTCCAATGCAGGAAAGTGAAAAATGAAAGTAAAGTTGCTCAGTCGTGTCTGACTCTTAGCGACCCCATGAACTACAGCCTACCAGGCTCCTCTGCCCATGGGATTTTCCAGGCAAGAGTACTGGAGTGCGGTGCCATTGCCTTCTCCGGGGGGAGGAATTAAATTGACTGTAAATGCCAAGAAGACAGACGTCAGACAGTTAAAGGAAATTTAATGAAAAAAAAAAAAGAGAGAGAGAGAGAAAGAGAGAGAAAGGGCAGGAGACAGAAGATAAAGGGAGAAGGAGAAGTAGTGAGAATCCGAATTATCGTGTGAATAGTTGTTATTAGCACCTCTCAAATGCTGCTGTTTTGAGAGTGTATGGGTGTCCACATGCAGCTTCTGTCACTTGCACTCTCTTTAGTAACATGCTTTCAATGCTTATGCTCTCATCATGTGAGTCTGAGGGAAACCCTGACCTTTTCATTAATAATTCTTTTTTCTGCACTGGTCTGTGCCATAAGTGCAAAAGGCTCCCTAGTAATTTTCCTGACTTGTTCACTGAGACAAACTTCTTTCATAGAATTTCTGCGCTGATGACCTTAAAAGGCATACATTGCCCCTGAATATTTATGGACCTGGATCATTATTAACATTGGGCCTTCCCTTCTCTTTTGTACCTTTTGTCATTGTAAATAGCCAGACCAAAATGTACACCATATTTTTCTACCATGGAAAGCAAAGTCAGCTGGTGATCCTACATTTGAAAGTGCGTCCATTTGGGGGTGGTATCCAGCTGCTTTTTTACACACCTACAGAGTTGGTGGCTCAGAAATAGAGCCATCCCATGGCTACTCCTGCAGACAGTTGTTAGGATTTGGCATAGTTTGGTTGTGTACTTTTCACAGGAATATGATACAAGGTCTTTCATTCAGGTAAAAAAAAGAGATAAAAGTTAATGAGCTGTTTGGCTTGGTGTTGGGAAAATGTATTTATAACTCAGGTAACTGAAAATGCTGCTTCAACAGTAAGAAGCAGCCTGGTGTCAATTAAATAGACCACAGTAGGAACACAACACAACCAGTTTTCCACTTCTTAATTTCTTTTGTTTGTCACAAAAAATGTGTTAATTTCTGTTAGTCACCTGGCTTCATTGCTGTTGTCATTTTACTTTGTTCTGCTTCAGTTCATGAAGCAACTTTATTTTCTTTCTTAATGAAGGGCTGATTTTCCAGGCAAGAATACTGGAGTGGGGTGCAATTGCCTTCGCCAAGAAGTCTGACAAGGAGAATGCAATTCAGCTTTTTCTCTTACTGTCAATAAATCAAATACAACCAGGGCAGATGCTGGGGAAAATGTGTAAAAAAAAAAAAAAAATATATATATATATATATATATATATATATAAAGTTTACTTCCTTCACCTGTTTCCCTACCATAGCTCTGTCCCTGTCTCCTGTTCAGTAAAAGCCAACATCAGCTATTTGCATGTTCTCCACAAGGAGGCTATGTTTAACTTTCCTTTGCATGGAAATCACTTAATCAAATAGTGTTTTGCCATCACACTGGGTTTCCTGTGTCTATTGCATGACTGTGCTCCAGCCTCATCATGGTCACCACTACACACACATGTGTTTTCAAAAACAGCTTTAGGCCGTGTGTTCAAAACACCAAAAGGACTTTTTTTCCCCCCCATCAACCAATTTGAGAAAACACCATTAGCTTGACTAAGAGCGGGCTGACCCCTCAGACACAATGGTTCCAGAGGTATCTGTGGCTGATATGGAAGCTGGATGGAAAAGGAGGAAAGTTTCAAGAGAATTAGACACAGGTTTTCAGCAAGGTCTTGATGCCTTCACTGAGTAACTTTTCTTTCATATAAAGGTCCTGGCATGTTACAGGGATCTGGAGGACATTGAAAGTCTGACCACAGGACATTGTGTGACTGTATAATCCAATCTTCCCTCCATAAACAATGTACTATCCAAACTGCAAGTGATACAACTAGGCCTGGCAATAAACAGCATATCATCAGGTTGCAAGTATGAGTTATAGAACTAGTCCTGAACAGACCTAGTAGGCAAAATTAAGTTATAGAAGATGATAACAGATTCCCAGTGTGACCACTTCTGCCACATGGTTGTAATTCCCTTAATCCAAATTTATGACACCCTAGGTGGTGGGCTGCAGTCACTAAGGGTCGGACATGACTGAGCGACTTCACTTTCACTTTCCACTTTCATGCATTGGAGAAGGAAATGGCAACCCATTCCAGTGTTCTTGCCTGGAGAATCCCAGGGACTGGGGGGCCTTGGTGGGCTGCTGTCTATGGGGTTGCACAGAGTCAGACACGACTGAAGCGAATTAGTAGTAATAGTAGTAGGTATTGATAGTTTCCGGCCGGCAAGTGACTATGGAGGGAATATTTATGGCTGTTACAGATGGAACCCACATTATATGTTGGCACAAACAAAAAGGAGACTCAGGTGGTGTTTTTACACACCCCACCCCCAGAGTGGCCCTGAGACATAGATAAAGGAAATCCTCCCAGTGGGCATAACCTCAAGAAGTACATTCAATGGTCCAGTTTCCCTAGAAGGAGAGGAAGCTGAAAACAGATTTGTGGGCATTGGTTGATGCTCCAGAATTTCAAAAGAATAAGATGACTGATGACAAGGATTTCTACAGAAGTGCTCTGTGAAAAGATCTCTCAGAATGGGCACAAGGGCTGAAGATGAAATCCATCCCATACAAAGTCTCACCAAAGGTTATTCAGTGCAGAGGAATCTCAATAATCAGATGGACAGAACGGCCCATTCTACAGGTGTTGAGAACATTCCTAACCATCTCCTGCTTGCATGTTGCATTCATGAAAAATTAAAATCTAATGTCTAAGATGAAGCTCACTCACATGCTGAATCACATGGACTTCCCCCAACCAACATGATTTGCTTAATACAACCCCTGAGGGCCCAAGCTGCCATCAGCAGAGCCCAATACCATGTATCTTTCCTGGTACTGCAACCAGCCACCTACATAGAGAAAGAGGACTATTTGAGGATTCCTTCCATCATCTGGGGCTGTGATACTAACAGGAATGAACTTTATTCTGACTTTGCATATGATAGCCCTGTCTGAAAATTTACAAATCACTTTCATGCCCAATGATGCACTCCAAAACAATGGCTAAAACACTTCCTAAAAAGGTGAAACATGTACTGTTACCTATGGAATTCACTGACCTGTAACACAGAAGCAGCTGCTCTTATAAAATGAATGATAAAATAGACAATTGAAGACCCAGTTAAGGGAACAGCAAGGAGATGACTTTTAGAGTTTGAAGTAGTGTCCTGCAAAATAATATTTAAGCTCTAAATCCCAAAGAAATTCATATTTTGTTTTACCCTTACCCCAGAATGAAGGGTCCTGGAATCACTGGTACCATGAGAAAGAAAGGAGGCATGGTTCATTGCATTAATTGACACCAAATACAGACTTTAGCTAATGGTTCTGCTGCTCAAGTGATCAAAGACTTGAGATGGACAAGATTTGAAGACATTTGACAAAGAGATGGAGAAGAGATGCGGGTAAGAGCAACTCAGAAGATGACCAGAATGTGAGAATATATTCCCCCTTGTGAATCTCACCAAAAAGGCCCAAATTGTAGAGAAGGCTCTCTTATGAACTATTTAAAACATGAAAAGGTATCCATAAAAATATAATAAAAATCTGTGTACTCACTGCCCAGATTATGAAAGAAAACATCACCAGTACTATTTAAGGTCCCTGGGTAACCTTCCATGGTCTAACCATCCTTACTGTCTATACACTTCCCTCCTAGATGTAAGCACTGCCCTGAAATTTTTTATCTTCCCATTCATGACTTCCAAAGTTTATTATACATGTACATATTAACAAAAATGCCAGTTTTCATATTTTCCATTTTATAAACATGGGAACATGCTATCAGTATACTTGTTCAAATTGCTTATTTTTTGCTCAAGATTAGGAAAAGCATTCATACTTAATTTTCACTAATGTACAGCTGTCAAATGAATGAGTTGATTATGATTGTAATTATGTGTGTATATAATATATAGTCTGTGCATGTAATAATAGATTTATTAGGTTAAACAGTTTATGATCGGTGTTTGTTTCTTCTAAGACTTGTTCTGGAGTTGGAAGTCAGCAGTCTTCAGCCTTCTGAGGATATATATATATGCCTTAGGTTGCATTTCAGCTTTATGAATCATTTGTGAGACATCTTTTATAGTTCATTGTATCTGGGATCTATGCAGGGAAGGGAATTATTGGAAACACAGTCTCATTTTTGTCATTGTTCAATCACCAAGTCGTGTCCAATGCTTTCTGACTCCATGGACTGCAGCACACCAGGCTCCGCTGTCCTCCACTGTCTCCCGGAGTTTGCTCAAAGTTATGTCCATTGAGTCAGTGATGCTATCTAATCATCTGATCCTTTGCCGCCCCCTTCTCCTTTTGCCTTCAATCTTTCCTAGCATCAGGGTCTTTTCCAATAAGCTGGCTCTTCACATCAGGTGGCCAAAGCATTGGAGCTTCAGCATCAGTACTTTCAATGAATAGTCAGGGATGATTTCCTTTATGGTTGACTGGTGTGATCTCCTTGCTGTCCAAGGGACGCTCAAGAGTCTTCTCCAGCACCATAATTCAAAAGCATCAATTCTTTGGCATTCAGCCTTCCTTATGCTCCAATTCTCACATCTGTACATGACTACTGGAAAAACCATAGCTTTGACTATATGGACTTTTGTCAACAAAGAGATGTCTATGCTTTTTAATATGCTGTCTAGGTTTGTCAATAGCTTTTCATCCAAGGAGCAAGCATCTTTTAATTTCATGGCTGCAGTCACTGTCTACAGTGAATTTGGACCCCAAGAAAATAAAATCTATCACTGCTTCCACTTTTTCTCCTTTTACTTGCTATGAAGTGATGGGACCCAACAACAACAATAGTTTCATATTTTAGGATTTCAAAAACATATCAACCTGTCAACTTAACCGTATCCTATATACCCTTCTCAATTGTCTCCATTTCTCTTTCATGTCCATTTTTCATACTATTGAGTTGTGTTTATTGATGGTAATTTTCTTTATAAATTAGTCTATACATTGAAGAGCACTGTGGAGGGCTCACAAGAGTCCTAGGGATAGAAGGGAAAACCTCCAGAGATTCTGGCTTGAAAATGAAATACATCATTTGGGAGTATTTGGGTCTTCTCTTAGAGCAGGGATGAGTGTACTTTTGGTTATATGATGAAGAGCTGTGTCATGTTGAGGAGGACACTGCTTGGGGGGAATTGGGAGAAGGACCTGTGAAAGGAGTGGACTATATTGGGCATTTTCAGCTGGTGATGGTATAAAGAAAATCTTCCTTTTGGGAAATTTTCTCATCATGCATAGATTCAGTGGGAGGAAGTTTCCTCATGCCTGACTCCTACTTTATAGAACAATGAGAAAAGACCCTATATCTACTTATAAATCATTTCTGGAACTTTGAAACTTCAGTGACTATCATAAAGATAGAACAAACAGCTGGAAGTCAGCTTCATCATGGCAAAACAATGAAGGTCACACCAAATACAAAAGACAATGGGATTTTAAGTACTTTAGGTGACTAATGAGGAGCCTACAATTAATATCCGTTTATCATCTAGTGTTAGTATTGACTTGGCCAAAAAGTTCATTCAGGTTTCTCCATGAGAGCTAATGGAAAAACCTGAATGAACTTTTTGGCCAACCCAATAACAAACTTTAGAAATTTGTGTCTTAGAAAAAACAACTGACCCTCAATTCAAATATTTGGTTTATTTTAATTTTACTTATTCAAATAATTTCATCAATGTATATTTTGTATATACTATATAATTATATACACACACACACACACACACATAATTACAGAAATGGAGGATACGAAGAATTATACAGTGATTGGTGATGTTTGATTTATCAGATGGTCTGAACCCTGACGATAGAGTTGGGAGCATAATTCACTTCTTGGTAGGCTGCTTTAGTCAAAGAAGGCAATGGCAACCCACTCCAGTACTCCTGCCTGGAAAATCCCATGGGTGGAGGAGCCTGTTAGGCTTCAGTCCATGCGGTCGCTAAGAGTCGGATACAACTGAGCGACTTCACATTCACTTTTCACTTTCATGCATTGGAGAAGGAAATGGCAACCCACTCCAGTGTTCTTGCCTGGAGAACCCCATGGACCAAGGAGCCTGGTGGGCTGCCGTCTATGGGGGTCGCACAGAGTCGAACACAACTGAAGCAACTTAGCAGCAGCAGCAGTAGCAGTCTGCTTTGTTAACAGCACAAACAGTCCCCTGGCTAATTAGTGCCATAGGGCACTGGTAACCATTTAAGTGTAATTGCATCAAATCAGAAATTACAATGGGAAAGGTATCTGGGCTGTCCACCCTCTTAATGAATAGCCCTAAAATATCAGAGACAGCAAGATCTTTTTAGATATTCTTATAGGAAAAAAAATTGAATTAATTTCAAGTAGAAGCATATTGCTTCTTTAATTCCGCCTCTATAAACAGGGAAAGACAAAAATAGGCAATGAATTTAAAGTATTAGGAAAGTCTGTCCTGCTGCAGTCCATGCAGTCACAAAGAGTTGGACACAACTTAGCAACTGAACAACAAAATAGCCAACACCACGTTGCTTTCTGACTACTAATTTCTACTATTTGTAGAAAGCCTTGGAGTGATGAGCTCTAAAATTTTCTCCTTCTGCCTCCAAAAGCTGAATATGGACAGTAAATAACCTATGCAATAACACTGGGTAAATATTGGCAGAGTATATCACATGAATTATTGCAAACAATGGCAGTGTACTAAAAGGCGAATTGTCTATAGATATAAAAATCATTTTTTTTCTTTCTACAAATGGTAGTTATGGTTTTTAATAAGATTATAGTTGATAATGTTTATATAGAATAATGTAATATATATTTATAAATGTTTATAAATAAATATAGAATTGGTGTGAAAACAGTCATATTATCAATAATAGCTATTGCATGTCAAGTATCTACTTTCTGTTGGCTGGAGTCTCAATCCATTATATAGATTATCATTAAAACTTACAACCTCTGTGCAGGAGATAATAATTTTCCCTACTCACAAATAAGTATGAAGGCTCAGAGAGGTCAGTTTTCTTGCCAACATTCATAGAGAAAATTATCAGTAGACCTAGTATTTAAACATTTTCAGTCTGATTCCAAAAACCTTACTCTTAACCATTATATCATACTGCTGCATCCATTTGAAACTTGCTGTTCCCCTACAATCATGTTCGCATGGAGCAACACAAGTGAAGTAAAACCAGCCTCTTCACCGAATGAACTGGGTCCATTTTATGAATATGTTAGAATTAGAAAACTCCATGGGATACAGAAACCTCAAGATAAAGTTTCAGAGAATGCTTCGATTAGCCAATTTCCTCACGAGTACTGAAAGAATTTGGAGTAATCATTCATGTTCCTCCCTCTTGTAGGAAGCTTTCTGGAATCAAATCAACTAGATTTTTAAGATCAAGCCAAATACCTCAATTTGTTAAATCATGTGAAAATAATAGATATTTCTATTTAAGAATAGTATTAGAACAGATACAGGGGGGTTGAATATGAAAAGCTAACAGTAAATAATGTCTCTCAGATCATCATTACTTTTAATGTAAGCAGGAGAAGATATTATAGGCATGGCATAAGCCAGAGCCCACATTGCCAAGATTTCACATTATGGTATCATATTGGGGCAGCCCCAAGCTAAAGATTTGTCAGCTTTCTTCACCATCAAAAATTGGGACAAGACTACAGAGACAAAGTTGAATATAAATTGTGCCTTTTAGGCTGTCAGCAGAATGGTGACCTCAAGTTTCATTGACTTGGGGAACAAAAAATACAAGCCATCCTGTAATATACATGCCAGCAATTGTGATGTAATTGAGATTGTTCGTGCTTTTCAGTTTTCAGCAACTTCCTTTGGCCACACTCGTATACTGCATTGTCAGAGTGTTGATTAGTTTCTTATATTAATAGCACAGTTTCTCTTTCTCTCTCTCTCTCTGCCTCTGGACTGCATTTAGATTTCCTCAGATTAAACCAGTTATAAATTTAGGACAAAGAGAGACTTTGGAAACTGATAAGGCTTACACTTAAAAGACACAAGTGTTAATAAAATTCATGTCCAAATGTTTCTCTTTACTCCTCAAATGTAATCTGCATTTGCTCACTGCTCAAGTATTAAACTCGATTCTCCTTTTCAAATCTTTCTCTGAGTATAGAATTTTTCATCCCATAATCTCAAGGAAATACTTATTTTCCAGAGGAAAAAGAGTGGAAGACTACAAATTAAATGTAAAATACTCACTTTTACTGCTCCTTAACAATCATATTTGTAGTGCGTGTGTAAAGGTTTATGTAATTAAAGCAGCTTTATTGCTGACATACTGCTAATAAAAAAAAGAGATTTGGCTGATTCCCATAAAACTGATGGCTTCCTAAACCTAGAAATTATATCCATTTATCATATTCCTCACTCTAGGGAAGTTATAGATGAGATGCTTTGTTCACAGAATTTTTTTGAATAGCTAGTGAATATTTGTATGTGAAAATCTATCATTAAAATAGGAATGAAAAAAGAGTGATATAGCATTCAATATTATAAGGAGAACCAATTTTGAAATACAAAACTAAATGAAGTTCTGCAACACCTCTAAGCAACCATACTTCCACAATTCTAACAAGCATATCTAAGAAATATATGTCCTTTGCTATAACATCAACTTTTAACAGAAGCTCCATGAAGTCTGAGATCTTTAATAAAATGTCAGGGGTGTTAGATCAAACAAATAGGTCTTTACTAAATAGGTATGTTATTACTTTTCTTAATTTCCTATTACTTCCTTTCTCCATTATATTGATTACTCTATTTGCATACTCAGTGAACACATTGGCATTTATTTTCATGGTTTCTAAGTTTCGTGGTAGAGGTGATCCTATAAAACTTGACTCTCAGCAGCCAGATTTTAGTAGGAAGATACAAAATCATGCCATGCCACTCCCCTAGATACAATCTCTTTTATCAGTCAGCATTTGCTAAGCTCCTACTATACATGCTAGACACTCTAAGGTGCTGGGAACAGAGGAGCTGGCAGTCTAGTCAGGGAGACAAGAGGAGTGAACAGTTGATTACAATGTGCTCTAAGTACAGTTCAGTTCAGTTGCTCAGTCATGTCCGACTCTTTGCAAGCCCATGGACTGCAGCACACCAGGCTTTCCTGTCCTTCACCAACTCCCAGAGTTTGCTCAAACTCACTTCCATTGAGTCAGTGATGCCATCCAACCATCCAGAGCTCTAGTACATGCTCTACTAAATGAGTACTCTAAGCAAGGTGGTGAAGGACACTACCTGAACATTTGGATGGTGCTCCTAAAGCCAGGCCCCTCATGCCCTGTAGAATAAACTCTGTGTTCCTTACTGTGGCTTGAAAAACTGTCATGGTCTGGCCCCTCTCTACCTCTGGCACCATTGTCTCACACTGGTGAGACACCAAATGGTTAATTTGTTACCATCTCTCCCGTACCCTGTGGTTTCCTAGTTTTCCTCATTTTATCCCATCTCCTTAGACACTGCTATCCCATCATTTAAATACCTTAATGAATGATTTCAGCCTCCTTTTTGAATAGCTGCTTTTAACTTAACATGCCATCTATTTGTTCTTTTTAATTTTTTTTCAGAAAATTGCCCAGGTTTGGTTTCCTAGGAAATAGTTCTCTGTCATGAGGAATGAATTTAAACTGATTAGCTGCTTTACTTATTTGTCTTATCAAATTGCCACAGGATATCCCTGCCTGGTAAATCCCCACATTAGGTATCAAGAGTTAGCTCATAGATCACCTTCCAGTGCTGGGAGTGTGGGTTCAATCCCTGGTCAGGGAGTTAAGATACCACATGCTTCACGGTTAAAAGACCAAAGCAAAACAGAAGCAGTATAGTAAGAAATTCAAAAAGACTTCAAAAACGGTCCACATTAAAAAAAAAAATCTTTTAAAAAAGACATAGCTCATAGAGCCATTCCAGTTTTCCTCAAGCCCATACCACTCTGTGCTCCAAGTCCAGTCTTCTATTACTTCTATGAGAGCTTGCACAGTGTTTGTAATGCCCATATTTGTATAGCTGACTGCCTCACTAGCCCATCAGTTACTTGAGATTAGAAATGAGGAATACTCATTTTGGCATTCATGGTCCAGCATAGCCTTGGATGAGTTAATACTAATGAATCATTTTCCTGTGACTACAGCGCTGTCACACAGTTTATCTTGGCAGCAACTCCCTGATGTGGGCAGGGATCCTCCTCCTCTGTTTTGCAGATAAGAAACTGACATTCAAGGGACTTTACCTGACTTGCTGAAGTGTACACTACCAGTAAGTGGACAAGTTCATTCTAGAACCCATTTCTGCCTGGTTCTGACTGGCATGTGATAACGGATGTCAGTCAAATTACTGGACACAGTTCCTCCATACCACCACTTTCCATAGCAGACCTTTCAATCCTGTGACAAAATGATAGGACAAATAAGTAAAGCAGCTAATCAGTCCAAATTCATTCCTCCATGACAGAGAATTATTTCCTAGGAAACCAAACCTGGGCAATTTTCTGAAAAAGTGAAAAGGAACAAATAGATGGCATGTTTAGTTAACAGCAGCTATTCAGGAAGGAGGCTGAAATATGATACAATATCCAAATAGGGAGTATTCAGTTGTTAGACTTTCATGTTAAAAGAAAAACAAAAGGCTTAAGTAGAAAATAAAAAAACAGTGAATATCAATAACTCCCTGATATCTCTAACCCAAAAGTGCAGTTTTCTGAGTAAATGAATAATTTAACCATCAGCTAAAGATAATATTTACCTTTTCCTTTATTTTTCTTTTTTAAGAAATTCATCATATAGTAATAAACTCAGACTGTATCAGCATAACTTTGCAGTGGCAGATGAGAAAAAGAAAATGGCAATCATTCATTTAAAAAAAAAACAAAAAGCAGATTGCATTTCCCCATGACACCTCCCATCTGACACACATACCCTGCAAGCCCACAACAGAGTCATACATGTGATTTTGACATGTGGGATATTACAAGAGACATTGCCCCTAACATATGCACATAAGCTGTGTAGAATACAAGGCACTCCTAAAAAGGAGTGCAGGTGTAGTTGTGCGACTTGGAGAGACTCAAATTTCTTTATAGACATGGCTCCTGCAAGGAGATTTCCCATAAAAGGGTAGGCATTAGTGCGCATATCTTAGTGCAGATTTTCAGGCTTGTGGCTAATTTGCGTCTTTTTTTTTTTTCTTTTTTAAAATTTTTGACTAAGTTGAGCAGCATATGGGATCTAAGCTCAACCAGGGATTGAACCCTGGAGTAGAAGCTCGAAGTCTTAACCACAGGACCAACAGGGAAGTCCCTGAATTGCTCTATTCTTATTATGTTTCTAGAATTGTATAGTTTATAGATGTCAACTTGGACAATTTTGAATTGTTAGGGACAAAACAGAGAAGGCAATGGCAACCCACTCCAGTACTCTTGCCTGGAAAATCCCACGGATGTAGGAGCCTGGTGGGCTGCAGTCCATGGGGTCGCTATGAGTCGGACATGACTGAGTGACTTCACTTTAACTTTTCACTTTCATGCATTGGATAAGGAAATGGCAACCCACTCCAGTGTTCTTGCCTGGAGAATCCCAGGGACAGGGGAGCCTGGTGGGCTGCCATCTATGGGGTCGCACAGAGGCGGACATGACTGAAGCGACTTAGCAGCAGCAGCAGCGGCAGCAGCAGGGACAAAAATCCAAAGTTGACCATGAGAGACTTCTCTGTGTATTTGTTTACACCTTTGAACTATTAAATCTGTAGCTCTTTTCTTTTGGGCATGGGGAGAAATTGCCCTTATGATCTCTTATGACCTTGGGGTCATCTGCTCTTCTGAAAACCGGTACAACTTATTGCCCACAAACTCTTGATATTCCTCTAGTCCCACTAGGTAATCAGGCATTGGGTACTGTTTAAACATTTCATTTACTGAAGGATCAGATAAACATCCCAAAGCAGGGACAAATATTGGGACCAGAAGTTGGGATTTCAGATAACTCCTGCCTTTATTCTTTTTCCCTACCTTCTTTTTAGGGGTGGCAGAGAACAAGGTGGGATAGACGATTGATCCTATAACATATGAAACAAAGTCCTTAGAACCTAGTATTAATCAGTTTACAGGGTCTCAGTAAAAAAAGTAGCTAAAGTATTAATTTCAAGAGTAAGTCCTCTCAGGACCAGTGGCTGGATATTTCAAAATCAAAAATTACATAAAAGTAGGTATGGAGGCAGTAATGATATAATCCAGTGTTATTCATCTTGTTAAATTACAAGAATTCCCCTATTAATCAGAGCTTCTGATGTCTAAGTGTTGTCACCTCTTTCATTTTGCAGCATGCAAAAATATAACCAACTAGTGGATACTCTCATTCCTTTATAGCCTTCTGCTTTCTTAGTTGTGAATTAAACTGATTTGCCATTTAATATGTGCCAGCAGCCAGCCATTTTTCTTGGTCTGCTGCCTATAAGTGAATTGCTGCCTTGCTGTTTCCACCCTCAGCCTTACCAAGTTATAAAGGGGGACAATTCTGACTGGTGCTCCTTAGCATGTGAAATGTTACCAGAATAATGTTTACTAGTGCCCATTGGATCAAGGCTCTGCCAGTAGTTTTAATCTGAACTTTATTTTCTGGAGTTTGTAAGAGGAACATGGGGGATTAAAGCTTTACTTTGGATAGATCATATTAGTACAGTAAATCAAATTCATGTTGTGTGTCCCCAAAGACCCCAGAATAAAGTCCATATTTCCATGTATGGCTTTGAAGTTCCTCCCTGCTCTGATCTCAACCATCTTTTCCTGGTTTTAGTCCCACAGTACTTGGACTAACATTGTATCTAGCATTGTAAATCCAATTCTCCATCCTGCAGGGGAAGTAATTTTTTAAATAACTAATGTCAGATCCTTACTCAGAATTTTTCAATGATTTCCTATGGATCCCAGGTAAAGTACTAAATCTAAAACATAGCTTAAAAGGTCATACATGATCTGACACCTTCCCAGTTCTCTACTATCTCCTACATAAGATTTTCAGCTTCTGTAACACACCATCTTCTTCCTCACTTGATAAACCTCACATATTTTAGTTGGCTCGGGACACTCTTCAATACCATATACACCATGCGTGCATGCTAAGTCGCTTCAGTCATGTCCAACTCTTTAAGACCCTATAGAGTGTAGCCCATCAGGCTCCTCTGTCCATGGGATTCTCCAGGCAAGAATACTGGAGTGAGTTGCTATGCCCTCCTCTGGGGGATCTTCCTGGTCCGGATTAAACCCATGTCTCCTGAACTGGGAGGCGAATTCTTTGCCTCTGAACTACCGGGAAAGCCCATAAATACCATAACCCTTATCTTAGTATCATGTGGGGCTTACCTGGTGTCTAAGATGGTAAAGAGGTGTCTAAGATGGTAAAGATCTGGGTTCAATCCCTGGGTTGGAAAGATCACCTGGAGAAAGGAATGGCAACCCACTGTAGTATTCTTGCCTGGGGAATCCCATGGACAGAGGAGCCTGGTAGGCTACAGTCCATGGGGTCGCAAAGAGTCGGACACAACTGAGCGACTTCACTTTCACTTTTCTTTCACTTTTACAGGTATTTCAGCCATGTGACCAAGTTCTGAACAATAGGATGTAGTTGAAACCTCTGGGTTATGCCATTTAAGACAATGGGTGTGTCTTTGCCTTCTTATTTTCCTTTTGTTTGACAGATGTTAGTGAGGAGTCCTTTTAGGGCTATCTCAACCAGACAGAGAGAGAAAAGACCTCAGGAGAAACAGAAGAGCGAAGGTGTCCAGAGCCTGACACCATGGAACCCCCTATAGTTATCACAACTCAGCATTTCATGGAGCAAGTCCACTCTACCAATTCAGACTTTGGCATACAAGACAAAATATTTCTCTATTTTCAGCCACAATGTTTGAGTCTCAGTTACAGATAATGGCAACTGATAAGATATCTTCACTAATAACCAGTGTTATTGGCACTTTTCTAATTTAATAATGTTTTAAGAAATAAACTAGTTACTCTATGCTCAGTTCAGTTCAGTTCAGTCACTTCAGTCATGTCCGACTCTTTGCAACCCTGTGAACTGTAGCACGCCAGGCCTCTCTGTCCATCACCAGCTCCCGAAGTCCACCCAAACCCATGTTCATAGAGTCGGTGATGCGATCCAACCATCTCATCCTCTGTCATCCCTTTCTCCTCCTGCCCTCAGTCTTTCCCAGCATCAGGGTCTTTTCAAATGAATCAGCTCTCCACATCAGGTGGCCAAAGTATTGGAATTTCAGCTTCAACATCAGTCCCTCCAATGAAGACCCATGACTGATCTCCTTTAGGATGGACTAGTTGGATTTCCTTGCAGTCCAAGGGATTCTCAAGAGTCTTCTCCAACACCACAGTTCTAAAGCATCAATTTTTCTGTGCTCAGCTTTCTGTATAGTCCAACTCTCACATCCATACATGACTACTGGGAAAACCATAGTAGCCTTGACTAGACGGGCCTTTGTTGACAAAGTAATGTCTCTGCTCTTTAATATACTGTCTAGGTTGCTCATAAATTTCCTTCCAAGGAGTAATCATCTTTTAATTTCATGGCTGCAATCAACACGTGCAGTGATTTTGGAGCCCCAAAAAATAAAGTCTGGCACTGTTTCTACTATTTCTCCATCTATTTGCCATGAAGTGAAGGGACCAGATGCCATGATCTTAGTTTTCTGAATGTTGAGCTTTAAGCCAACTTTTTCACTCTCCTCTTTCACTTTCATCAAGAAGGTCTTTAGTTCCTCTTCACTTTCTGCTATAAAGGTGATGTCATCTGCATATCTGAGGTTATTGGTATTTCTCCCAGCAATTTTGATTCCAGCTTGTGCTTCCTCCAGCCCAGTGTTTCTCATGATGTACTCTGCATATAAGTAAAATAAGCAGAATGACAATATACAGCCTTGACATACTCCTTTTCCTATTTGGAACCAGTCTGTTGTTCCATGTCCTGTTCTAACTTTTGCTTCCTGACCTGCATACAGATTTCTCAAGAGGCAGGTCAGGTGGTCTGGTATTCCCATCACTTTGCTACTTGCACAGTATTTTTGTAGGATGCTAAAATAAACATGATTGCTACCTTTTTTACATGTTCTTAAATGCCTTAGCTTTCTTTTGGCAGGATATCAAGTATTGTGCCACTGTTATTGTTATTTTAGTGTTATTGTGCCAGAGAAGGCAATAGCACCCCACTCTAGTACTCTTGCCTGGAAAATCCCATGGATGGAGGAGCCTGGTGGGCTACAGTCCATGGGGTCACTAAGAGTCAGACATGACTGAGCAACTTCACTTTCACCTTTCACTTTCATGAATTGGAGAAGGAAAAGGCAACCCACTCCAGTGTTCTTGCCTTAAGAATCCCAGGGACGGGGGAGCCTGGTGGGCTGCTATCTATGGGGTCACACAGAATCAGACATGACTGAAGTGACTTAGCAGCAGCAGTGTTATTGTGCAGTCAAAAATTGCCAACATTTTTTGGATCATAGAAAAAACAAGAGAGTTCCAGAGAAACATCTACTTTTGCTTTATTGACTACACCAAAGCCTTTGACTGAGTGGATCACAAAAAAACTGTGGAAAATCCTTAAAGTTATAGAAATACCAGACCACCTGACCCCCCTTGTGAAGAATCCGTGTTCAGGTCAAGAAGCAACAGTTAGAACCGGATATGGAACAATGGACTGTTTCCAAATTGGGAAAGGAATATATCAAGGCTGTATATTGTCACCTGTTTATTTAATTTATATGCAGAGTACATCATGTGAAATGCCAGGCTGCATGAAGCACAAACTGGAACCAAGACTGCCGGGAGAAATATCAATAAACTCAGATATGCAGATGACACCACCCTTATGGCAGAAGGGCTTCCCTTGTGGCTCAGCTGGTAAAGAATCTGCCTGCAATGCGAGAGACCTGGGTTTGACCTCTGGGTTGGGAAGATTCCTTGGAGAAGGGAAAGGCTACCCACTCCAGTATTCTGACCTGGAGAACTACATGGACTGTACAGTCCATGAGGGTCTCAAAGAGTCAGACATGACTGATAAACTTTCACTTCACTTCACTTATGGCAGAAAGAGAAGAGGAACTGAAGAGCCTCTTGATGAAAGTGAAAAAGCTGGTTTAAAACTCAACATTTTTCTTGGTCAGTCCAGCTAAAAGTTTGTCTTTTGTTAAATCTTTTCAAAGAACAACTTTTGGCTACATTGATTTTTGTCATTTTTAAGCCTGGGTTCCTATGGACACTGCTGTGTCAGCAAAGTATAATGACCAGCCTTAAGTTTACCCATGTCCCCTACCACTTTGGTAGAAACCAATGCAATATTGTAAAGCAATTATACTTCAATTAAAAGTAAATAAATGAAAAAATAAAAATAAAATAAATAAAATTTATAATAAAATATAATTGCCAATAAAACTTGTGTATGTTAAAAATTAAAAAAAAAAAGCTCAACATTCAAAAAACTAAGATCACAGCATCCAGTCCCATCACTTCATGGCAAATAGATGGAGAAACAATGGAAACAGTGACAGACTATTTTCTTGGGCTCCAAAATCACTGAAGATGGTGACTGAAGCCATGAAATTAAAAGAAGCTTGCTCCTTGGAGAAGAGCTATGACAAACCTAGAGAGTGAATCAAAAAGCAGAGACATTACTTTGCTGACAAAGGTCTGTCTAGTCAAAGCTATTATTTTTCCAGTAGTCATGTATGGATGTGAGAATTGGACCATAAAGAAAGCTTAGCACCAAAGAATTGATGCTTTTGAACTATGGTATTGGAGAAGACTCTTCAGAGTCCCTTGGACTGCAAGGAGATCAAACCAGTCCATCCCAAAGGAAATCAGTCCTGAATATTCATTGGAAAGACTGATACTGAAGCTGAAACTCCAGTACTTTGACCACCTAATGTGAAGAACTGACGCACTGGAAAAGACCCTGATGTTGGGAAAGATTGAAAGCAAGAAGAGAAGGGGCCAAAAGAGGATGAGATGGTTGGATGGCATCACCAACTCGATGGACAGGAGTTTGAACAAGTTCCAGGAATTGTTGATGGACAGGGAAGCCTGGTGTGCTACAGTCCATGGGGTCACAAAGAGTTGGACATGACTGAGTGAATGAACTGAACTGCACTAAAAAATAATCATAATTGTAGAAACAAATGCCTTGCATCAGGCCAATATATCACTTTTTCAATCGGGTAACATCTCTCAGCATTTGTAGCCAACCATGCTTGCCTTGCTCTGTCTCCACAGTGACTTGTTTATCTACCTTGAATTGGGTTTGTTTAAAAAAAAAAAGTGAGTTTGATTCTATCTGTGAAGTAGAATCATGAGCTGCAACTGGGAAGTCCCCTTCACAGTTTCTACCTTGGAATGGATGTTAATGGGAATGGAATACTGCCCAGAGACTCATAAGGGAAATGTGTTTTAACTAACATTTTGAACAGCAAAAATATCAGTGTGATTCATTTTGAGCAACAAGTATGAAGGATCTAGGCAGAACACGGTGTAAACAATGTTGCCTGTCACCCCAGTGTAGACATGAATAAGTAAGAACCCTTCTTCTTTCAAAAGTGTCCCTGTTCAGATAATAAATATCATGTTCTTCCTAGGACCTCCCAAGGCTTGTAACTGGTGGATGTCAAGTTGGGATGAAATGGGGTTCATTTAGTACTAGAGTCTAATGAGCCTGTGAGAGCAGAACATAGGAGAACAGCCAAGGGCTAAGGATGAGGAGCTCAGACCAGGGAAAGAAACGAGGGGCTGGAAGTGGAAACAGTCTTGCCACCCATTGAGGCTGGCTGCTGAAACCATGATCAAAGAATGTTTGTGGTGAGGTGCTAGGAATATGTCTTATCTTGGTGCCTCAGGTTATAGAGCTTATTTCTCAAGTTCAGGTATAGAAAGAAGGATTTGATTCTTCATTATCTGTAATTTCAAAGAATTACATCCATCTATCATCAAATACTGTTCACTGGTATAAATTTTCCCAGAGTCTTCCAGTCATTTTAAACTATTAGTATCATTATGATCTAGTCAAGATGTATATGCAGATGGTTAAAAACAAATGGTATATAATAGCCCTAAATGAGAAGTGGAATTTCTCCCTTGGCTTTACCTTTGTGATACAGTTAAAATTTACACACACACACACACTCTTTTCGTGGTTATAACTGACATTGTAAACTATAGGATGGATTAGAAATCTGTTTATTGATATAAGAACTTTAAATGGTGGTTCAGTTCAGTTTAGTCGCTCAGTCGTGTCCAACTCTTTGCGACCCCATGAACTGCAGTAGGCCAGGCCTCCCTGTCCATCACTTACCTGCTTGAAAATGAGCTATTTAGCTTAATTCTACTAACTTCATTCCTCATGTCTTCCTCACTGAATGTTATTAATTATATTATTATATTTAATTTTTCTGTAGGATACCTTTATATATAAACACACATTTGAAGCATTCATGGAATAAAAATGTATAGTTAATGAAAGTGAATATCCATGTACCTGTGAGGAAGGGTAAATAGAACAGTGCTAACACCCCACCCACAATTCCCTACCTCTGCCATGAGAGTTACCATACCCCTGACTTTGATGTAGATAATTTCTTTGCTTTTCTTTATGTTTTTACCACTTATAATCTTAAAGACTTTAATTTTATTTCACTAATTTTATATTTTATATAAACAGATTCAAGCATTATGATTTTATATTTGGGTTCTTTAACCAATAGTATATTTATATCTGTGCTGCTATGTGTTCATTTTCATCACTATATTTTTCTGTTGTTAAGTATATATATGTAATGTATACACACACACACACAGTTCATCCATTCTGACATCAATGGCATTTAGGTAACATTGATTTGGTAAATTTTATATTTATTGCCCATTGATTATATTCTTTTATGTTGTATCTGTTCAGATTTCTTGCACATTTTAGAACTTTTTTATTAATTCAAAAAATAGTTGTTTGGCTGCACTGGGTGTTAGTTGCAACATGTGTGATCTAGTTCCCTAACCAGGGATGGAACCCAGGCCCCCCACACTGGATGCATGGAGTCTTAGCCACTGGACCACCAGAGAAGTCTCTTTAGAACTTTTTTGACAATCATTTCCACATTGACTTTGAGGAGTGGCTCAGCTGGCAAAAAAAAAAATTCTGCCTGCAATGTGGGAGACCTGGGTTCAATCCCTGGGTTGGGAAGATCCCCTGGAGAAGGGAAAGGCTACCCACTCCAGTATTCTGGCCTGGAGAATTCCATGGACTCTATAGTCCATGGGTTTGCAAAGAGTCGGACATGACTGAGGGACTTTCACTCATCTGCATAAAGGCCCTTTGTCAATTATATGTGTTTAAAATATCTTCATCTACTCTGTGGACCTTTTCATCTTTCCTAATGGTATTTTTCCTTATATGCCTTTTGTATTTAAGTCTACAGTCTACCTGGATTTTACTTTTGCTTGTGTATATGGTGTGAGGTAAAAGTCAAGTGTTATTGTTTAGTTCAAATCGTTATGCAGTTTCCTCAGTTGAAACAGTCTTTTTCTCCCTACTTTGAAGTTCCACCTTTACTATAAACTAAGTATTCAAAACTATGTTGGGGGGGATGATTGGTGGAGACTGGATTCATGTATATGTATGGCTGAGTCCCTTCACTGTTCACCTGTAACTACCACAGTATTGTTAACTGGCTGTTGCTGTTCAGTCACTAAGCTGTGTCTGAATCTTTGAAACCCCATGGACTACAGCATGTCAGGCTTCCCTGTCCTTCACTGTATCCCAGAATTTGTTCAAACTCATATCCATTGAGTCAGTGACACCATCCAGTCATCTTGTCCTCTGTCATCCCCTTCTCCTCCTGCCTTCAATCTTTCCCAGCTTCAGGGTCTTTTCCAGTGAGTTGGCTCTTTACATCAGTTGGCCAAAGTATTGTAGCTTCAGTGTAAGTCCTTCCAGTGACTATTGTGGGTTGATTTCCTTATGGATTGACTGGTTTGATCTCCTTGCTGTCCTAGGGACTCTCAAGATTCTTGAGCATCACAGTTTGAAAACATCAGTTCTTCGGCACTCAGCCTTCTTTATAGTCCAGCTCTCACATCTGTACATGACTACAGGAAAAACTATAGTTTTTACTATACAGACCTTTGTCAGCAAAGTGATGTCTGCTTTTTAATATGCTGTCTATGTTTGTCATAGCTTTTCTTCCAAGGAGCCAGTGTCTTTTAATTTCATGGCTGCAGTCATCATCCACAGTGATTTTGGAGCCCAAGAAAATAAAATCTATCACTGTTCCCATTTTTTCCCCATCCATTTGCCATGAAGTGATAGGATGGGATGCCATGATTTCCTTTTTCTGAATGTTGAGCTTTAAGCCAACTTTTTCACTCTCCTCTTTCACTTTCATCAAGAGGCTCTTTAATTCCTCTTTGCTTTCTGCCATTAGCATGGTATCATCTGCATATCTGAGTTTATTGATACTTCTCCCAGCAATCTTCATTCCAGCTTGTGATTCATCCAGCCTGGTATTTCTCATGATGTACTCTATATGTAAGTTAAATATGCAAGGTGACAATATACAGCCTTGTCATACTCTTTTCTGAATTTTGAAACCGTCTCTTGTTCCATGTCTGGTTCTAACTGTTGCTTCTTGACCTGCATATAGGTTTTTCAGGACGCAGGTAAGGTAGTCTGGTATTCCCATCTCTCTCAGAATTGTCCAGTTTGTTTTGATCCTTTAGCATAGTCATTGAATCAGAAGTAGACGTTTTTCTCAAATTCCCTTGCTTTTTATATGATCCAACGGGTGTTGCCAATTTGATCTCTGGTTCCTCTGCCTTTTCTAAATCCAGCTTGTACATCTGGAAGTTCTCAGTTCACGTACTGTTGTAATCTCTTTTGAAGTATTTTGAGAAATACCTTACCAGTGTGTGAAATGAGCACAATTGTGCAGTAGTTTGAACGTTCTTTGACACTGCCTTTCTTTGGGACTGGAATGAAAACTGACCTTTTCCAATCCTGTGGCCACTGCTGAGTTTTCCAAATTTGCTGTCATATTGATTGCAGCACTTTCACAGCATCATTTTTTAAGATTTGAAATAGCTCAGTTGGAATTCCATCACCTCCACTAGCTCTGTTAATGCTTCCTTAGGCCCACTTGACGTCACACTCCAGGATAATTGGCTATACCCAGTACAAAATAAAAGATTAAAGTTGTTGTTTTTTTTTTAAAGAGCATATGGGTCTTTTTCTGAACTCTATTTCATTTCATATAAGTCCACTTATCTTTTCTTTAATGCCATCAATCACTATCATTTTATAAATAAGTTTCGATGTCTACTACACCGAGTTATTCCTCCTTGCTCATTAAGATCTTCTTAGTAACATGTGGACATTCACATTTCTGTATACATTTTAGAATCAGCTTGTGAAGTCCAACAGATTTAAAATTTTATAGATTTATGTTAAATCTGTAGATCATCCTGGTAAAAACTGATATCCTCACATAACTGAGTGCTTTAATCCATAAATGTAGTATACCTCTCTATGATAGTTAATTTTATCTCAACTTGGCTGGGCAAAGTGATACCCAGATAACTGGTAAAAACCTTATTTCTAGGTGTGTCTGTCAGGGTGTTTCAGGATATGATTAAAGTAAAGTCTGAGTAAAGAGGTCCTCCCTCACCAATGTAGGCAGGTACCATCCAAGCTATTGGGGGCCCAGATAGAAGAGAAGGGCAGAGAAAGGATGAATTTTCTCTCTTCTGTGGCTGGGACTTCCATTTGCTTCTGCCCTGCAACCTTGGAGTTCCTGGTTTCAGACTTTCAGACTCCAGGAATCATACCAGTCTGGTCCCTAACCCCACGCTCAACCCTGCTGTCAGCCTTCTGAACTTGGACTAAATTATACCACTCGTTTTTCTGATTCTCCATCTGTAAACAGCCCATTGTGGAATCTTTTTGCTTCCATAACCACATGAGTCAGCTTCTATAACAAATCTCCTTTCATACACACACACACACACAAATATTCTATTGGCTCTTTTTCTCTGGGGCTTCCCTGGTGGCTCAGATGGTAAAGCGTCTGCCTGAGGAGCCTTAATAATACATCCTTCATTTATTTCAATCTTCATTAATTGCTCATAACAATAGTTTAGTAATTTCTGTATAGAGGTCTTGGACATATTTAGTTAGATTTACACCCTGGTGCTGGGAAAGATAGAAGGCAAAAGGAGAAGAGGGCAGCAGAAGATGAGATGGTTGAGCAACATCACTGACTCAATGGACATGAATTTGAGCAAACTGCCGGAGATAGTGGAGGACAGAGGAGCTTGGTGTACTGCAGTCGATGGGGTCACAAAGAGTTGGACACAACTTAGTGACTAAACAACACCACCACCACTTAGGTTTATGATATACTTGCTATTCTTTACGTGCTACTTTAAAATATTAATTTTCAAAAATCATAAAGGTGTTCATACTCTTTGCTAGGACTCCAATGAAGTACAGACTGAATAAAGGGGAGAGAGGTTGTGCGAAAATGCTACAGCAGTGAATTTGTAGGGCAGTAAGACTGTTCTGTATGATACAGGGACGGTAGATATGTTATCAGACATTTGTCCAAACCCATAGAAAGTATTACAGAAACAATGAACCCTAGTGTAAACTATGGACTTTAGTTAATAATAATTTATCAATATTGGCTCATCAGTTGTAACATGTAACACCTGAATGCATGTTAATAGTAGGAAGAAGGGTGGGAGGGGGAGGAAGGGGCATATAGTAACTCTACTTCTCATTTTTCTATAAACCTAAAACTGCTCTTAAAAAAACCTATTAATATATTTTTCATGTAATTATTTATATATTTGTATATATATCTACCATTTTATATTATGATTCATATTTGTCCTTCCTGCTCTTAATTTTCTTTTCCACTGACTTTGTTATTTCTTTTAAATAGATCAGGTATTTTAAAACACCATTTTTATTTTTTTTTCCTTGTCAGTCCATTTGGAAGTTATATATCTACATATATGTTTACAAAGCTCTTTTATTGATTACCATAGATTTTACAACATCTTGATGCATCTTTATCAATTTTTAATGTTTGTTGATACTGTAGATACAGTATCAGGACCTTGAAAGAGGAGGAGGGTGGAGGGTGTTAGAAATGCTAGAATATTTTAAAAATTTACCCTTTCCCAATTTATTTATTATTCAATATGCCATGAGGAATTTTTAGTATCGGCTAAAGAACTTAGCATCCATTGACATATATCTGTATATTTAAAATTTTTGTTCCTGTTTCAACTTCAGCTTCAACTTTATATCTGGAATCATTTCCCTTCTACCTTTTCATATATGCCTATATTTATATGTGTATACATACTATACATTTACTTTATATACATATTATATATATATATATGTGTGTGTGTGTATATATATGCACTGTGTGCCTACTGCTGTTGAAGTCAATCAGTTTTGTTTGTACAAAAAAAATGTTTTAATTTCATCTTTATTCTTTGAAGGATAATTTTGCTGAGTAAAGTATTACAGGTTGGCTGGTTTCCATTGTTTTAGACTTAGTTTAATTTTTGGTTTGTTTTAGACTTAGTTTAATTTTTGGTTCTTTGAAGGTTTCTCTGTTTTTATCTTTGGTTACTTTAAAAGTATTCTGTTTGCCTTTATTTTTTCTTTTCAATTTTTGGCTTTCTAAGATGTATCTAAGTGCATTCTTATTTAAATTATTTTGCCTTGGGCTCCTTGGGTTATATGTAGATGAATGTCTTTCTTGACTTTTGGAAAACCTTAGGACATGATCTCTTTCAAATAATGCTTATATACTATTCTCTTTACCTTCTTAGCCTTCTAGCATTTTAATTAAACACATGTTAAACGTTTCATGCAAAGATGGGCTCCATAAAGGACAGACATGGTATGGACCTAACAGAAGCAGAAGATATTAAGAAGAGGTGGCAAGAATACACAGAAGAACTGTACAAAAAAGATCTTCATGACCCAGATAATCACGATGGTGTGATCACTCACCTAGAGCCAGACTTCCTGAAATGTGAAGTCCAGTGGGCCTTAGAAAGCATCACTACGAACAAAGCTAGTGGAGGTGATGGAATTCCAGTTGAGCTATTTCAAATCCTGAAAGATGATGCTGTGAAAGTGTTGCACTCTATATCCCAGGAAATTTGGAAAAGTCAGCAGTGGCCACAGGACTGGAAAAAGTCAGTTTTCATTCCAATTCCAAAGAAAGGCAATGCCAAAGAATGCTCAAACTACCGCAAAAATTGCACTCATCTCAAACGCTATTAAAGTAATCCTCAAAATTCTCCAAGCCAGGCTTCAGCAATACGTGAACTGTGAACTTCCTGATGTTCAAGCTGG
Source organism: Bubalus kerabau (assembly GCF_029407905.1). Taxonomy (NCBI): domain Eukaryota; kingdom Metazoa; phylum Chordata; class Mammalia; order Artiodactyla; family Bovidae; genus Bubalus; species Bubalus kerabau. Next base: position 31,429,344 of record NC_073647.1, on the reverse strand, counting down.
TTTTAGAAAAGGCAGAGGAACCAGAGATCAAATTACCAACATCCGCTGGATCATGGAAAAATCAAGAGAGTTCCAGAAAAACATCTATTTCTGCTTTACTGACTATGCCAAAGCCTTTGACTGTGTGGATCACAATAAACTGTGGAAAATTCTGAAAGAGATGGCAATACCAGACCACCTGATCTGCCTCTTGAGAAATCTGTATGCAGGTCAGGAAGCAAGAGTTAGAACTGGACATGGAACAACAGACTGTTTCCAAAAAGGAAAAGGAGTATATCAAGGCTGTATATTGTCACCCTGCTTATTTAGCTTCTATGCAGAGTACATCATGAGAAACGCTGGGCTGGAAGAAGCGCAAGCTGGAATCAAGATTGCTGGGAGAAATATCAATAACCTCAAATATGCAGATGACACCACCCTTACGGCAGAAAGTGAAGAGGAACTCAAAAGCCTCTTGAGGAAAGTGAAAGTGGAGAGTGAAAAAGTTGGCTTAAAGCTCAACATTCAGAAAACGAAGATCATGGCATCCGGTCCCATCACTTCATGGGAAATAGATGGGGAAACAGTGGAAACAGTGTCAGACTTAATTTTTTTGGGCTTCAAAATCACTGCAGATGGTGATTGCAGCCATGAAATTAAAAGACACTTACTCCTTGGAAGGAAAGTTATGACCAACCTAGATAGCATATTCAAAAGCAGAGACATTACTTTGCCCACAAAGGTCCGTCTAGTCAAGGCTATGCTTTTTCCTGTGGTCATGTATGGATGTGAGGGTTGGACTGTGAAGAAGGTTGAGCACTGAAGAACTGATGCTTTTGAACTGTGGTGTTGGAGAAGACTCTTGAGAGTCCCTTGGATTGCAAGGAGATTCTACCAGTCCATTCTGAAGGAGATCAGCCCTGGGATTTCTTTGGAAGGAATGATGCTGAAGCTGAAACTCCTGTACTTTGGCCACCTCATGCGAAGAGTTGACTCATTGGAAAAGACTCTGATGCTGGGAGGAACTGGGGGCAGGAAGAGAAGGGGACGCCAGAGGATGAGATGGCTGGATGACATCACTGACTCGATGGACTTGAGTCTGAGTGAACTCCAGGAGTTTGTGATGGACAGGGAGGCCTGGCGTGCTGCGATTCATGGGGTCGCAAAGAGTTGGACACGACTGAGTGACGGAACTGAACTAACATACTTTAACATTTAAAAATTCCTGTTACACAAAAATGTTTATTTTAAAAATCAGTAAGAAATGCATAAGAAAATACTGAAATATACTTCTAATCTCATATGACCTTTAGAATGATTCTGTTAAGAACCAAATAAATATCATTAGAATGTTGTTTGGATTTCAGTTAAAAGTTGATCGTTTGGGAAATAATTTCAATCTTAGCAAAGTTAGAAGATTCTTGAGAAGACTTCTCAAGGAAGCCTGGCATGTTGCAGTCCATAGGGTTGCAAAGTGTCAGACACAGATGAGCAACTGAACTGAACTAGCAAAGTTAAGATTTCCTCCCCTGTGGCATGCCATATTCTAATTTAGAAATATTTGTGCCATTTTATTTGCTTATCGATTTTTACTGGTAATAGATGGCTTAAATAAAATTATTTGATTTTCTGTATAATGAAATAATAGTTTTGTTATAAAGAATTATTCATTTGATTCATATGTCTTCCTTTCTGGAATCACAATGCTTATTTCTAGCATTGTCTAAAATCCACAGAATAGTATTAAATAGTAGGTGTGAGAGTTGGCCTTTTTTTCTCCTTTTTCAGTTCAGTTCAGTTCAGTTCAGTTGCTCAGTCGTGTCTGACTCTTTGCGACCCCATGAATCACAGTACGCCAGGTCTCCCTGTCCATCACCAACTCCCAGAGTTCACTCAGACTCACGTCCATCAAGTCGGTGATGCCATCCAGCCATCTCATCCTCTGTCGTCCCCTTCTCCTCCTGCCCCCAATTCCTCGCAGCATCAGGGTCTTTTCCAATGAGTCAACTCTTCGCATGAGGTGGCCAAAGTACTGGAGTTTCACCTTTAGCATCATTCCTTCCAAAGAAATCCCAGGGCTGATCTCCTTCAGAATGGACTGGTTGGATCTCCTTGCAGTCCAAGGGACTCTCAAGTGTCTTCTCCAACACGACAGTTCAAAAGCATCAATTATTTGGTGCTCAGCTTTGTTTATAGTCCAACTCTCATATCCATACATGACTACTGGAAAAACCATAGCTTTGACTAGATGGACCTTTTGCAAAGTAATATTTCTGTTTTCCAATATGTTGTCTAGGTTTGTCATAGCTTTTCTACCAAGGAATAAGCATCTTTTTAATTTCATGGCTGCAGTCATCATCTGTAGTGACTTTGGAGCCCAAAACAATAAAGTCTCTCACTGATTCCATTGTTTCCCTATCTATTTTCCATGAAATGATGGGACTGGATGCCATGATCTTAGTTTCCTGAATGTTGAGTTTTAAGCCTACTTTTTCACTCTCCTCTTTCATTTTCATCAAGAGGTTCTTCAGTTCTTCTTCACTTTCTGCCGTAAGGGTGGTGTCATCTGCATATTTGAGGTTATTGATATTTCTCCTGGCAATCTTGATTCCAGCTTGTGCTTCATTCAACCCAGCATTTCGCATGATATACTCTGCATATAAATTAAATAAGCAGGATGACAATATACAGCCTTGATGTACTTCCTTCCTGATTGGGAACCAGTTTGTTGTTCCATGTGCAGTTCTAACTGTTGCTTTTTGACCTGCATACAGATTTATCAGGAGGCAGGTCAGGTGGTCTGCTATTCCCTTCTCTTGAAGAATTTTCCATAGTTTTTTACAATCCACACAGTCAAAGTCTTTGGCATAGTCAATAAAGCAGAGGCAGATGTTTTTCTGGAACATCTTGAAAGATTATGAAAGTGTTCTTACTTTCATAGAAATAGTAATAATGGTAACAATAACCCTGTGTACGAGACAGCAAAAGAGACACTGATGTATAGAACAATCTTATGGACTCTGTGGGAGAGGGAGAGGGTGGGAAGATTTGGGATAATGGCATTGAAACATGTATAATATCATGTATGAAACAAGTCGCCAGTCCAGGTTCAATGCACGATACTGGATGCTTGGGGCTGGTGCACTGGGACGACCCAGAGGGATGGTATGGGGAGGGAGGAGGGAGGAGGGTTCAGGATGGGGAACACATGTATACCTGTGATGGATTCATTTCAATATTTGGCAAAACTAATACAATTATGTAAAGTTTAAAAATAAAATTAAAAAAGAAAAAAGAAAAGATAGGTCAGAATAACGGGCAGCAAGTGCCTTGCTCAGAATATGTGCAGGCACAAGACAAAGCCATAGAGAATTGTCTCCCAATAGATGCAAATTGAGAAGGATTTACAGCACCCAGCCTCGATCAGATGACCAATTAATGATTTCCAACACTGACCTTGGAGAAAGTACCTGCAGTATTTATGCCACATATTGTATATTTGCATTTTAGTTACCAAAAAAGGTATAAATCTAAAAGAACTGTAAGAGAGTTCAGTGGTAATATGAAAAAATAAGTATATATGAAATCATGGGAAACTTGTGAATATTGTAAAGCACTGTAGAAGTTAAAGATTCTTTCACTCAATAAAAATATTAGTTCTTAAAAAAAAAGAAATAGTAATAATACACATAGATAAAGAAATAAAGAAATCATTTAATTGATTGTCCATTTGACCTACACCAAAAAATAGAAGATACATGTTTGTTCTAGAAAAGAGGCTCACTGGGGAGCCACTTGCAGGTCTCCTATCCCAGTGTATGTGGTGAGTAATTTATAAAGTTATTTTATTTTAATTAAATCACAGTGTTAATATTTCTTCCTATTGCTATATCTGGTCTACTAGTCTGGGAGGCTAATAAGCCTTTAGGAAATGTGCCTGCTATATACAGAATGTGTCTAAGAAGATATGATTTTATAGCTGTGGATGTGCTCACATGTAGACATACTTCAAAAGGGTTAATATTAACTACTATTCATTTTGGCTTGGTTGCTGACCCAGTTTATATCCCAAGAGATATTTTCCTCCAGTTAGGTGAGAGTGGTCAGATTTCTGGCTCTGAAATCCAGGATATTTGGCTTTTCACCATCTTTCCTTCTCTGCCATATTGTTCCACTCCACCTTACCATCTGCTATCCCACATCCCACCCTCAAAAAGTGTATTATTTCAGGTTTAGAAAAAGAGAGAAAAGAATTAAGGAAACAGTGACCTGTTTTTTCCCTTGTAAGGTCACATGTTTAAATGTAATATCCTGGCTGTTAAAAAGAAAAATAATATCTTTTATGTAATTAAAGCAAGCACAGTCCTCTGCTCTGGTTTCATTTATTTCCTTTTTAACAAATGTCAGCATCTTGGCTGAGTGTCTCACTACCTGAGTCATAATTCCCAATGTTTTATTGGCTGGGTTATCTATAATCTCTCTCATTTCCAGATCAGATGCAGATGATAAATAAGTTTTATGGTTTTTTTTTTCCTCTTGTAGGAAGCCCCAGAATCTCTAGGACCCAGATTTTGCTTTCTGAATGACAGGATACATGGACAGATAACTTTTACATATCAGTTTTAACTGGTCCCTCACCTAGGCCCTTTCCTGCGTATTGAAAACACAAAATAATATTGCCAAATTTCTCAGCTCAGCGTTGTCCTGATACATTTTTTTTTCATTTTGATATTTGGCAAATCTAATACAGTTATGTAAAGTTTAAAAATAAAATAAAATTTAAAAAAAAAATGAAAAACAAACAAAAAAAAAAAAAAAAGAATCAGGAGTTAACAGTAGCTATGGGTAAGAATGAAAAACAGTATTCTACAAGATATGAAAATGCCCAAGAAGATCTAGAGTGTGTGGGAGCAATTCTTTATTCTTACATCAGCATATATTTCACTGAGCATTTACTATTTACAAAAACATCATGTGGGATACAGGAAAGCATAAAGGATAGTCCTTTCCTTCAAGGAACTGCAGATCAGTAATGGAGTCTATGGGGCATTAACAAACACAGCAGGGCAGAATACAGTAAATGCTATAATTAACATCCAAACAATATTCTCTAGTAATAATAATCCATTCTGATGATAAGGATAGCTTCTAAGATGTTGGATATTTGACTTAATTTCAGAAAGCATTGTAGGATTTTCATAAATCCTTGATAAAGAACCTACCAGGCTGAATTCTGTCCTCCTAGAAATGTAGAAGTGTTGAAAACATGTAAGAAAAGGCAGGTGATCTGATGAGGAACTACATCTAAATACACTTCTCAATATTTTCAAAATATTTTCTTTCTAGAAATATGTTTATTCTGTAGGTTAATTCAAAGCCATTCATAGTACTATTTCTGGATTCTCATATTGACATGAGCTATAGAGACAGCATGCACTTCTTCGTTGGTAAACATGAATGATAATTCACAGCAAGACTTTGAGGAAGATCAAATGAGAGAGTATATATGGAAGGGTTTGCCATCACTGATCCTGATTTTTTCACTTACTGAGTTTGTAATTATATCTTTTATTTTTGTCTCTCCCAGTGTATTGTAAATCCAAAGAGAATCTATTTGTCTTGTTCATTGTTTTACCTAAACATGCAGCACAATATCTAATGGGATATATGTGTTTAATAAGTACTTTTTAATGAATAACAACAAACAGAGAAAGTGAGGACTTTAAATTCCCATGTAGAGATGTCATATAGCTGGTGTTAATGTTGTTTTAGATCCTTGACCTTTTCCTTTTTGTCACCATAAAATCAATTACAAAGGCTTAAGCCTATTTCTGGATCAAATGCATGGTCTTGATCTCAATCAGTGCTACTCGCCCACTTCAAGTAGCAAACATTCCTTATTAAAAGTGAAATATGCAGCCAAATCTCAGTGTTGCCTTATATTTGGATAAAGAAATATTAGGGCTAGCAAAAAGCCTTTGGTTTCTTCTAGTACAACCCCAGCCTTTTACAGTTGAGGAAACTGAAGATCAGAGAGGGAAGGGACTTGACCAGTTCTGACAACATAATAACAAAGCCAAGACTAAAACCCTCGCCCGCTGACTGCAGTCGAGTCCTCATTCCAGAACACGATGTTGATTTTCCATTTCTACTAAACTAAGCCAGAATATTTAATGTCCTTTAACTGGTTTCCCTCACAGGATGTGGATTAAAGGATAAAGATTAGCAAATCATGTTCAGTGAGTATCCAAACTATGACCTACAGGAACTTTTCTTTGTTTCAATATTGTTTCACAATTTCATTGGTTAAATTGATTTGATGAATTAATCAGTGTCATCATGATTTGGGGTAATCCACAGGCAGTAAAGGGCTTTCTTTATGAAATGGTATGTTACGGAAGGCTGTCAAAAATGGTCAAATATAACGATTTCATTTACCAGAAATGCTAGAGTGACAAACTCTAGACTGGCAGACAGCTATTCATTGCCTAAAACTGCCTTCCAGGAGTGCCAAAGGCATCTGAGACTGCTATAGGCTATAGCTGAAATTAGACTGTTTTCTTTTCCTTTAAAATTAATACTAAGGAAGTGAACAATTTAAAAGCAAAATGAAACTAGAAGCTAACCAACAACTAATCAATATAAACACATAGCTTATGGAGGAAGACTGATGAAGATTGCAGTATCATCACCATTATCATCATCTTGAAAATTCATTGTATGCCATGAACTGTTCTGCTTCCTTTTTTGTATCTTCTATTTCAATCCTCTGAAGAGGCCTATAAATATTTTTTTCCAAATTTTTCAAATGAGGAAAGCAAGACATTCACAGGTTCAGTAAATTTCCCAAGTTCATACAGCTAATAAATGGTGGAAGTTATTAGACCAAGCCCATTTGACTCTTAGACTCTATAATATTTTGTTATATGGGGATAAAATGCAGGAAAGATAGAATTGGTTCTGAAAAACCCTTGAAGGCCTGGCTAAAAGAAGATTTGGAATAAAAAATACTCTGTAGATTCTTGAGCAGGGGAGTGGATGCCTAAATGGCCACATTATAATGAATTTGACAAGCAAATGCAAGGTAGAGTGTGCAGAGCCATGAAACAGGGAGAGCTGGTGTGAAGAAGACTGAAGCTAGAGAAGTGGCAACAGCATCGGACATGTTCAAAGACACCACCTAGAAACAACTGACATGACTGGGTGATCAACAGAGTGTGGAAAGGGAAAATTAAGAAAAAAAGCCAAAAATGACACTCAAGGTCATCCTCAGAAGCAGGAATGTCAAGCTGGAGAAGGGAACTTCTTGGATGGAGAGTGAGAATTGTGGACTGAATATTTTTTGGAATTGTTCAACTGACTGAAAACTAAGATTCATATAATAGCCATTTGTCTTGCCAGCATTTTGACCTGTTGATGTCTGTTGCCACATTTTGGATCCTGCTTTGAAGTGATAATAAAAATCAGGTCTTTCTATTGAGGCAGTGGAAGATTGTGTCTCTACATCATATTATTTCCTCTTGGCCAGTTGGCCAGGCTGGGTGTTACACACAAGTGAATGCCACCCACAGAGTGGGTCAAGAAGGGTGGGGTGAAATTGCCTTTCACCCCAATTCCCCACTCACCAATATGCTAGGCTTTCCACTATTTAGGTGACTTTCAGTATTCAATAACCTTTTGAATCTGTCTGGTTTATATTCATATGGCTGGGGCAAACCCAAACATACAAAGATCAAACACACAGAGGGGCCGGTAGACAGTACAGAAGAGATCAGGCAAAGGTTACAAAAGCAGTAGAAGGTTAGAGTCAGAGAAATAGTGATGAATATGTTAATAGGTCGCAGAAGGAGGCCAAACGGTATGTACATAGAAGAAAAATCAAAGGTCAAAAGAAAGTAGGATCAAGAATAAATCAGAAGCATGGGAGAAAATATTTACAAACAATGCAACTAGAGATTAATCTCCAAAATATACAGACAGCTCATGCAGCTCAATATTAAAAAAATAATAATAATCAAAAAAATAGACAGAACACCTAAATAGACATTTCTCCAAAGAAGACACACAGATGGCCAACAAGCACATAAATAGGTGCTCAACATCACTAATTATTAGAGAAATGCAGATCAGAACCACAATGAGGTACCACCTCACACCACTCATGATGACCATCATCAAAAAATCCACAAACAGTACATTCTAGAGAGTGTGTGAAGAAAATGGAGGCCTCCTGCACTGTTGATGTGAATGTAAGTTGGTTCAGACTCTATGGAGAACAGTATAGAACTTCCTTAAAAAAACTAAAAATAGATTTATCATTTGACCCTGCAATCCCACTTCTGGGCATACATCTGGAGAAAACCAAAGTTCAAAAGGATAAATGTACCCCCAATGTTCATTGCAACTCTGTATACAATAGCCAAAACATGAAAGCTTTGGTACATTACACAATGGAATATTACTCAGCTCTTAAAAAGAATGCATTTGAATCAGTTCTAAAGAGGTGGATGAAACTGGAGCCTATTATACAGAGTGAAGTAAACCAGAAAGAAAAACACCAATACAGTATACTAATGTATACATATGGAATTTAGAAAGATGGTAACAATGACCTTATATGTGAGACAGCAAAAGAGACACAGATATAAGGAACAGACTTTTTGACTCTGTGGGAGAAGGAGAGGGTGGGATGATTTGAGAGAATAGCATTGAAACATGTATATTACCATATGTGAAATAGATCACCAGTCTAGGTTTGATGCATGTGACAGGGTACTCAGGGCTGGTGCACTGGGACAATCATGAGGGATGGAATGTGAAGGGAGGTGGGGGGCTTCAGGTTGGGGGACACATGTACACCCATGGCTGATTCATGTGAATGTATGGCAAAAACGACTACAATATTGTAAAGTTATTAGTCTCCAAGTAAAATAAATTAACTAATTTACAAAAAAAGATGATTAATGTGTTAGGCAGGAAGAATATGGTTTTAAAATGCATGGGTGTGAATGGAGAGAGTAGCATGAAAACACATATACTACCATATGTAAAATAGATAGCCAGTGGGAATTTGTTGTATGACTCAGAGAACTGCAACTGGGGCTCTGTGACAATCTAGATGGGTGGAATGGGTGTGAGGTGGGAGGGAAGTTCAAGAGGGAGAGGACATATGTATACTTATGGCTGATTCATGTTAATGTATAGTAGAAACCAACACACTATTGTAAAGCAATTATCCATCAATTAAAAATAAATTTAAGGAACTGGAGGAATCAACCTACCTGATTTCAGGCTCTACTACTGTCATCAAGACAGTATGGTACTGGCACAAAGACAGAAATATAGATCAATGGAACAAAATAGAAAGCCCAGAGATAAATCCACACACATATGGACACCTTATCTTTGACAAAGGAGGCAAGAATATACAATGGATTAAAGACAATCTCTTTAACAAGTGGTGCTGGGAAAACTGGTCAACCACTTGTAAAAGAATAAAACTAGAGCACTTTCTAACACCATACACAAAAATAAACTCAAAATGGATTAAAGATCTAAACGTAAGACCAGAAACTATAAAACTCCTAGAGGAGAACATAGGCAAAACACTCTCCGACATACATCACAGCAGGATCCTCTATGACCCACCTCCCAGAATATTGGAAAGAAAAGCAAAAATAAACAAATGGGACCTAATTAAACTTAAAAGCTTCTGCACAACAAAGGAAACTATAAGCAAGGTGAAAAGACAGCCTTCAGAATGGGAGAAAATAATAGCAAATGAAGCAACTGACAAACAACTAATCTCAAAAATATACAAGCAACTCCTACATCTCAACTCCAGAAAAATAAATGACCCAATCAAAAAATGGGCCAAAGAACTAAATAGACAGTTCTCCAAAGAAGATATACAGATGGCTAACAAACACATGAAAAGATGCTCAACCTCACTCATTATCAGAGAAATGCAAATCAAAACCACTATGAGGTACCATTTCACACCAGTCAGAATGGCTGCGATCCAAAAGTCTACAAGTAATAAATGCTGGAGAGAGTGTGGAGAAAAGGGAACCCTCTTACACTGTTGGTGGGAATGCAAACTAGTACAGCCACTATGGAGAACAGTGTGGAGATTCCTTAAACAACTGGAAATAGAACTGCCTTATGATCCAGCAATCCCACTGCTGGGCATACACACCGAGGAAACCAGAAGGGAAAGAGACACGTGTACCCCAATGTTCATCGCAGCACTGTTTATAATAGCCAGGACATGGAAGCAACCTAGATGTCCATCAGCAGATGAATGGATAAGAAAGCTTTGGTACATATACACAATGGAGTATTACTCAGCCATTAAAAAGAATACATTTGAATCAGTTCTAATGAGGTGGATGAAACTGGAGCCTATTATACAGAGTGAAGTAAGCCAGAAAGAAAAACACCAATACAGTATACTAATGCATATATATTGAATTTAGAAAGATGATAACAATAAACCTGTATACGAGACAGCAAAAGAGACACTGATGTATAGAACAGTCTTTTGGACTCTATGAGAGAGGAAGAGGGTGGGATGATTTGGGAGAATGGCATTGAAATATGTGTAATATCATGTATGAAATGAGTCGCCAGTCCAGGTTCGATGCACAATACTGAATGCTTGGGGCTGGTGCACTGGGACGACCCAGAGGGATGGTATGGGGAGGGAAGAGGAAGGAGGTTTCAGGATGGGGAACACATGTATACCATGGTGGATTCATTTTGATATTTGTCAAAACCAATACAATATTGTAAAGTTTAAAAATAAAATAAAATTTAAAAAAATTAAGTTATGGATAAACACAAAAAAATAAATAAATTTTAAAACAATGAACAACAACAACAACAAAAGTAAGTCACATACAGTCTAAGGCCAAAGTTACATCAAAAATGAAAAATTTGGGCATTCACTTTTATATTATGGTGCCTGCAGGGTGAAATGATTTGGATTTAATGACCTACGGCCATGAAGAACTGCACAGAATAAGACATTTTCTCCAGATGTCCTGTTACCCATGTGAGAATGCACACAAAGCAGGTTTAGATCCCTTAGCTTCTATGTAGTGATAAATTTTTTCCAGGTAGGATGGATTCAAATTTCTTTCAGATCACATATGTCTTTTAAACACTTTCATCTGAAAAATCTCCAAGTAATTTGGAAAGAACATTAAACAAATGGGGTATATTCACTTGTAACTATAACGAGTCAGAGCTCCCATGAAAGCAAGCACTAACCAGAATGTTCAGAATAGGTGTCAGGTAGGCTCAAGCAAATAAAGGACCACTTACAGTAAAGGGCCATCCCATTGAGTTGCAAGGTGGAAGACAGCATATGCTGGTATTACCAGCACCAAGTAACTCAAATAGCCAAAGAAGTATGTGATCCATCTGATTCTTCTTTTCTCATTGAATCCACAGTTATTTGTAAAACACCTGATCTGTGCAAGAAACCACACTAGGAACCAAGCATTATACCTGTCTTCATGAAGTTTTAATTCTAATACGAGAGAGAAAAAAATCAATAAGTAAAATGAAATAACTACAATTTTAGAAGTATTAGAAGGAAATCAATAGGGTGCGGATAACAAAGAATAGCAGGCAGTCTGTTTAAATAGCAGAATCAGAAGAAGGACAGTCTGAAAAAGTAGCATTTGCTCTAAAATATGAGAAAGAATCAGTCATGTGAGGAAATTAAGGTATAGATAATTTTGGGCAGAAGCAGTGAGCACAAAAACCCTGAGGAGCTGGAAAGAAATGTCTAGTTAAGTCCTTTGCCCATTTTAAAATTGATATATGTGCTTTTTTGCTATGGAGTCATAGGAATTCCTTACGCATTTTGGATATTAACCCCTTAACAGTTATGATTCACAAATATTTTCTCCTATTCTGTAGATTACCTTTTTCTCTATATACATATTTTCTTTGCTGTGTAGAACCACTTGAGTTTGATGTAGTCCCACTTGTTTATTATGTTTTTATTGCATGTGCTTTCAGTGTCATATGGTTAAACTCCTTTCCGTCACAGTGACAAGGTGGGATCTGAGATTTTCACCTGCTTGCCTAGTATTGGACCAGAGGAAAGGTTCTGGTGATTGCTTGTGTGTTGGTTCATACTGCCATCTTTGTTCTCACAGACCCCTAGGAGTCTGAAGCATGATAGGTCCTGTTAGTGTTCGGAGACAAGTGAGACAGATGCCAGTCTCCTGGACAACCCCTGGGAAAAGTGAAATGTTCGCTGTGTAGTCCAACTCTTTCCTTCCCCAAGGAGAGGCTGGGGCTTTCCTTGTGATCATAGGCCTCTGTGCTGGTCATGCAGATTACGAGGGGATGTCCTGAATGTTCCTTCTGCCTTCAATATAGCTAGGTTTCCAGACACTATGGGTACAGGAGACTCAGTTCTTTTCTCAGGTTCTCAGTAAATGACTTATGTCCGTGTATTGTTGTTGATGTGTTTGTGGGAGGAAAGAAAGTGAAAGTCACTCAGTCGGTCCGACTCTTTGTGACCCAATGGACTATAATGTCCATGGAATTATCCAGACCAGAATACTGGAGTGGGTAGCCATTCCCTTCTGCAGTGGATCTTCCCAACCCAGGAATTGAACTGGAGTTTCCTTCATTGCAGGCGGATTCTTTACAAGCTGAGCTACTAGGGAAGCCCTTGTGGAAGGAAGGAACATCCAAGTCTTCTAATTCTGCCATCTTGTTGATCAACATTCTATATTCTTTTTTTTTCATAGGAATTTGTTCTCTTTTTTGCATGTCATAGTCCTGGAATCTCCCCAAGAATATTAATATCACATATCTTACAGATTTTCTGATATTTCTTCTAAAAATGACAATAATTATAAACTGTTTGAAATAATAACTCCATGGTAGGCTCTATTCTCAGCATTTAATATGGATTAACTGATTTAACTGCCTCTTCATGGGCTAGTAGTTTTAGTTAAGATTGCTTCTTATGACAACAGTGATTTTAACCAAATATTTGGTGATTCATTGTTGCATCCATATTTATAGCTAGGGACTAAACCAGATAGCATTCAAAAACCAACCCCTAGAGAAATCCATATCTAAGTATAACTTAGGTGCTTGGTGTGGCTGGAACACTACAACATAATATACTATTGGTTCTCACATTACCTGAATGGTGCTGAGCTCAGGCAGGCCCTCAGTAGTGTCTGACTGCATTAATTTACTCTGACCTAGTTAATTTATTCTCCCACTCTCTTGAGGCCACTGTTATATACTTTCTCTAGTTTCGTCAAACTTCCTTCACATTTTTTCCTATTATCACTTGTAGTTGGTGGCCATGTTTTCTATTTCACGGAGCCAAGGAAACAGCCAGAACGAGGGTGTGCATGTTCCTTAGATGCCAGCATCTGTACCCATATTCTCACTAGTCTCCAGGGATAAACTCTCTCCTTTGTAAGGCTAACCTAGACACTGACTGGCAACCCTCTTGCCTATGTAAGGGCTTTACTCCTGCAATAATACCCTTTCCTTTATGCATCATCCATTTTCCCTCTCTATTGAAACATTCTAATGAATACATCAACTTAAAAAATGCTGACATGTCTATATCTTCCATTTTTCTCTTCTCTCCTTTTCAGGAAAATTCCTTGAACTGCTTAAACCCTTGCCTCTTCTTATTCTCTTTCTGTTCTCTCTTAAACTCACTCCTGTCAAGCTTTCATCTTAAAAACTCTAGTGAAATAATTTTTTGGCCGAGTCACCAATAAACGTTCATATTGACAAAACCCATGGTTAATCATTGGCATTCATTGTACCTAATGTTTCAGGAGCATTTGACACAAGGGATCACTCTCTTTCTTTGAACACTTTTCTTCACATTGCTGTGGGACATCGCACTGCTGTTTTCCCTTCCTGTTTAATTAACTGGTTGTTTCTTTTTAGTGTTCTCTGCTTCCTCCCTCTTTGAATTCTAAATGTTGCAGAGCCCAACATCATCTATCCTCTGTATAAACTCTTTCCTTAGGAGATCTCACCCAACATGTAACTTTACATATCATTTGTAGGCTTATATGATTTATATATCCAGTCCAAATGTGCTGCAACTTGCTGTCATTTTCACTATCTAATAAGAACATTAGTTTTAACAACTTACTGACCAGAGATGTGTTAATATGTCTTTTGTTACCAGAATGATATTGACCAGAGTGTTTCAATATTCACTTACATAACCAATCTCTGGCCACAGGTGTTAGTTTTTGCAAAAGTCCCCTGGTCAATAATGTGTTAACATGGCCAAATCCAAGTTTTGATTCCTGTCCTCTTCTCTACTGAAGCCTGTTTTTTTTTTTTTTTTCCCCTGAGTCTTTCTCGCCCTCCTATACAGCACCAGAATCCATTTACCCATTTGCTCAAGTCAAAATTCTCAGTCATCCTTAATTTCTCTCTTTTACTTGATCACCTTCTCTCATGAAATTAATCAGCTTTTGTCCTCTTCACTAGATTATACAAACTTACCCAAAAGTTTTCTGATTTTCTCCATCTATCACATTACTCATTATAATGACTTACAAATTTCTATACTATCATGCCAATTACCTTTTTGACCTATTCTCAAATTACTCTCCCCCTCATTGACTCTGGTTTAGACACACTGGCCTCCTTGCTTTTCTTCAGTCAAGCCAGGCATGTTTCCACCTCATGACTTTGCATTTTCTCTTTCTTTTCCCTAGAATGTTGTTCCCACAGATATCTTAATGGCTTGTCCTTTTTTTCCTCTAGTTAATTTCTCAAGTGAAAGTTAACCTAACAGTGGAAACTTCCTTGGTTACCATCTGAAATTGCAGTCCCCAGACCTCCTAGAGTCCCTTTCCTTTTTCTTTCATTTTTTTTTTTTAGCACTTACTTTCATCTATATACTACTTGTTTTACTTATTTATCTAGTATTATCTGTTTCCTCTCACTGTAATGTAAGGCAGCATGAAATTCTCTCTCCCCTCCCCTCTAACTCCAATCCATCCAGGAGAATGGATTGGACATTCTTGGTACATATTGCTTGAAAGAGTGCCAAGCACACACAGTTTGTGTCCAATAAATACTTGGTAAATAAATTAAATGATTTGGCAGTAAAATGAGTGGTCCCAAGGGATGATTAAAACCTCAAGTCTGCCCAAATAGACCAAGGTTATGTAAGATGTTAACATCAGGAGAAACTAATGATGTATATATGAGAGCTTCCTGTACTCTGCAACTTTTCTGTAAATATAAGATTTTCCCAAAGTAAATATATATATATATATATATATATATATATATATATATATATATATATTAAAAATTGATTAGGACTTCTCTGGTGGTCCAGTGGTGAAGAATCCACCTCCCAACGCAGAGGACACAGATTCAGTTCCTGGTCCAGGAAGAATCCACGTGCGGTGAGGCAACTAAGCCTGTGCACCACAACTACTGAGCCTGCACTCTGGAGCCCACGCTCTGCAACAAGAGAAGCCATTGCAATGAGAAGCCCATGCACTGCAACTAGAGAGTAACCCCTACTCACAGCAACTTGAGAAAGCTTGCATGCAGCAAGGAATGAAGACTCAGCACAACCAAAAATAAATACATATTTTTAAGTTAAAAATTGAAAAAAAAAATCTGTAAGTCTATCTTCCTTTACTAACAATATGACCTAACCAGCCAAGTTAACAAAATGCTAAACTTTACTTCATAATATAAGTGTACTGAAGTATCATTGCTGGAAAGGCCCTTAGGGACTCAATGGAGTCATCTTTTTTTTTTTTTTTTTTTTGGTCTGGAGTCATCTTTTTATATTATAGATAAGGCCATTTAAAGCCTTATGGCTATACAGTAGCAGGGCGAAGGCTAGATTCCAGATCTCTGGCTTCTAGTCCAATGCTTTGCCTACCTTTGCATACTGCTTTTCCTTTTAGAGTCAAATAAGCCAATTACAGCATGGGGAATTTTCCATATGCCTGAACTTTTACAGTTTTTCAAAGCAGTCTTGGTAATCATTTGTAAATGGGATCAAATACAATTTTTAAAAGTCATGTTCCCTTTAACAACTAAGGGGTGGAGTCACTTCTGTCATAACCTTTACATATGCAACACGTTATTTGAATAGTGAAGAATAAAATCTACCAGTTTACAAATAATCGAGTTGACAAATTGCTTAATATCAACAGTAGAGGTATTACTTTTTCATTTAATTTGCACTGCCTAACATTAAATCATATTTGTAGTCTACATTTTCTCACACCGTAATGTTAAATGACAAAAAAGAATCTCTTTCAGATAGTGTTTGTAGGAAATCTATCCTGTCTTCTCTTTGTAACATCAAAAAATCAGCTTATGTGTTAATAGTTGCATTAGCAGCTTGGTAAGTGTTGATTAAAAAACAAAATGCAGGATACAAAAGCAATTCCTATTCCAGCAATGGTTTATATTAATATATCTACAGTCACTTGAATGAGTAGTACATATGTGTGAGAATTTTATTTAATTCACAAATAAGTCATAATGAATTGAAAAATGTATATGTGTTTAAAATACTTTATATTCTCCATGGTTCACAGGTTGGGGAAATTTGGTGTGCATGTGTGTATGAAGATAAATATATAAAATGTTTGTATAACAATGAATGGCTGGTGATGAGGATATGGATAATCTTACCTACTGCTTTATACTGTCTTATATTTTACAATTTAAAAAATCATGTCTTGCATTAATTGTTTCCAAACATAAACAAGTGAGCTTTTAAAACATGTGTTTATTCTTATTTGTCATCTAAGGTGCTCCTCAGATATTTAGAATCCAAATACCTGCTTGAAAAATACTGGAAAGTATTTTTTACATTTTGCCAAATTGCTTTTTCCCTCTTACATATTCCTTTCCAGTTTCTTCTTTTCCTGTTTCAATAAAATATCTGAAATAAACACATCATCAAGACCTGAGTTCTAAATGATATATTTTACCAATGGCTGACTGACTTCCAGTATATCTCCTTGATTCTGAAATTCCTTGTTCATTTAATTACATCTTCTGTAACTTTCTCTTATCAGCTGTGTCCCCCCCAAAAGATATACTGAAGTCCCTACCCCTAGTACCTCAGAATGTGACCTTATTTGGAATAAGGTTGTGGCAGATTTAATAAGTTAAGATGAGGTCATACTGGAGTAGGTGGGCCCTTAATCCAATATGAATTGTGGTCCTTTATACAGAGATGGCCATGAAGAAGACATCAGTGAAATGGCAGAATGGAAAGTCCCCTATTTGTATTCTCCCAGAGCAATGATAATTTGAGAGCCATCTGCAGATAAAAGTGCTTTTGTTGGAATGCTGGGATCCAAGTAGGAAGTAGCTAAACTCATGTGGAGCCCAAAATCAAGGAGAGCTGTTTTGAGACAGCAGCTCGTTGACTGTGACCCTGACCACAGACCCAGAAACAGACTTGTCCCCACTTAGACTCAGCCTTTGTCTTGCCACAAGCACCATTTGTCAAGGGACCTGGAAAGAGCCAGGGCCACCCTGGCCTCAGGTAACAGACCCACTGAACTTGGCCCCAGTTGTGGACCCTGAAACAGCCCTGCAACTCAGCTCCATTTCCTCTCAGAGACACCAACCTGAGTCCAATTACAGATCACAAAGTGGTCCTGTATCTTGGCTCTAGCCCCTCTCAGCTATAGTCAGGGAGCAGTCTTGCCCACTCAGGGAACCAGTGGGTGATAATGCTTGTCCATGTTTCTGGAAGCAGGCCTGCTGAACTTCTCCCAACAGTGGATCCTGAAACAGCCCTGTAAACTGGCTCCTGCTGCTATCAGCCAATATCCAGAAGCAGTCTTATGTATTGAGGAACCTAGTAGGAGAAATGTCCATCTATACTCCTAGAGACAGGACTTCTGACCTCAGTCCAATTGTGGATCCTGAAGCATTCCTGAAAGTTGGCTCAAGCTCTTCCCAGCTGCAATCTGTAAATGGATTGAATCCTCCAAATAACTCTCCAATCAAAAATGCAGAGTGACTAAGTTCCAACAATATACTGCCTACAAGAGACTCACTTCAGCTTTAGGGACACACATAGACTAAAAGTGAAGGGATGAAAAGATATTTCATACAAATAATATCAATAGGAAGTAGGAATGGCTATATTTATATTAGAAAAAAATAGATTTTAAGTCAAAAACTCTAACAAGAAACAAAGGAGGTCATTATACAGTGATAAAGGGGTCAGTTTCATCAAGATTTATATAAAAATTGTAAATTTATATACCCAACATTATACCACCTAAATATATAGAGCATAATAGCATAACTAAAAAGAGAAATAGACAGCAAGAGATGACATTACTCCACTTTCAACAATGGATAGATCATCCAGATAGAAAATCTATAAAGAGCAGACTTAATCAATGCTATAGACAAAATGAAGAAC
This sequence comes from Bubalus kerabau, assembly GCF_029407905.1. Taxonomy (NCBI): domain Eukaryota; kingdom Metazoa; phylum Chordata; class Mammalia; order Artiodactyla; family Bovidae; genus Bubalus; species Bubalus kerabau. The sequence continues at coordinate 31,410,908 of NC_073647.1, read as the reverse complement.
CTGAGAGACATACACAGAAAATTCTGTCTAATAGCACTAGAATATACATTCTTCTCAAGAGCACATGGAACATGTTCCAGGATAGATCATATGTTGGGCCACAAAACATATCTTAGAAAATTTAAGAAGATTGAAATCATATCAAGTGTCATTTCTGACCATAATGAAATCAGTAACAGGAGAAAATTTGGAAAAATCACTAATATGTAGAAATTAAACAGCTAACTTCTAAACAACCAATGGGTCAAAGAAGCAATCAAAAGGAAAATCAAAAAGTATTCTGAGACTAACAAAATTAGAAATACAACATTCCAAAGTTTATAAGATGGAACTAAAGCAGTTCTAAGTGGGAAACTGAAAGCAATAAATGACTACATTAAGAAAAAAGAAAAATCTCAATCAACAAAACAGTACTGGGGGAACTAGAACAAAGCCTAAAGATAGAAGAAGAAAGGAAATAAAAATTGAAGCAGAAAGAAATGTAATAGAGGCTTCGAAAGAAAATAGAAAAAATTAAACAAATTGAGAGCTTTTTTTTAAAAGATAAACAAAATTGACAAACCATTATATACACTAACAGAGAAAAATACAAATTATGAATTAAAGAAGAGACATTACAACTGATAGCATATAAATACAAAAGATTATAAGATGCTACTATAAGAATTATATGCCAGCAAACTGGATAAACTCTAAATAGGAAGACCTGATAAATTCCTGGGAACATGCAGTCTCTTAAGACTGAATCTTCAGTATGAAATATCTACAAGGTAATACTGAGTAAGGACATTGAACCAGTAATTAAAAACCTCCCCACAAAGAAAAGCTCAGGATTAGCTCATTATATGGTAAATTCTATCAAACATTTAAAAGAGCAAATGCCAACCCTTTTCAAATTCTTCCAGAAAACTAAAGAGAAGGAAACACTTCAAAACTCACTGTATGAGTGGGACTCCATCAAACTAAAAAGCTTTTTACAGCAAAAGAAGCCATCAACAAAAATGAAAATGCAGCCTACAGAATGGGAAAAGTATTTGTGAACCATATAACTGAAAAGGGACACATGTCCAGTGTATATAAAGAACTCACACAACTCAATGGTAAAAAATAAAATAATCTCATTTTAAAAAGGACCTGAATGGACATTTATCTAAGGAAGACATCCAGATGACCAAAAGTAACATAAAAAAACATGCTCAACATCATTAATTATCAGGGAAATGTACATCAAAACCACACTGAGATACACCTCACACCTGTTAGGATGGTTATTATCAAAAAGGTAACAAGTGTTGGCCAGGTGTGGAAAAAGGGGATCCCTTGTACACTGTTGGTGGGAGTGAAAATTAGTATAGTCATAATAAAAACAGTATGGAAGTTCCTCACAAAATTAAAAATAGAACTGCACAATCCAGTAATTGTGCTTTTGAGTATATATCTAAAGGAAATGAAATCAGTATATCAAAGAGATATCTGCAGGCCAATGTTCATGCAGCATTATTCACAATAACCGAGATATATAAACATCTTAAATATCTGTGATAGATAGGTACATAAATAGAATGTGTTATATGCATACAGTGGAATAGTGCTGTTGTGCTGCTGCTGTTTATTCACTAAGTCATGTCTGACTCTTTGCGACCCCATGGACTGTAGCCTGTCAGGTTCCCCTGCCCATGGAATTCTCCAGGCAAGACTACTGCACTGTGTTGCCATTTCCTTTTCCAGGAAATCTTCCTGACTCAGGGATCAAACCCACATCTCCTGCTTGGCAGGTGGATTCTTTACCACTGAAGCACCTGGGAAGCTAATGGAATATTATTCAGCCATGCAAAGAAGAAAAGCTTGCCCATCAGCCTCAACATGGATGAACTCGGAGGACGTGATGCTTAGTGGAATCACCAAAAGTTTCACTCACAGAACCAGAGAGCAGAATAGTGGCTGCCAGAGGCTGGGAGAGTGGGGGAATGGGAAGATAATAGTCACAAGGTATGAACTTTGATGTATAAGATGAATAAGTTCTGAAGATCTACTGTGCAGTTAAGTGACTATAGTTAACTGTACTACATACTTGAGAGTTTCTAAGAGTAAATCTTAAGTATTCTTACCACACAAAAGAAATGGTGACTATGTGAGGTGACGAATGTGGTAATCACATGAAGAATCTGAGTCACATGATGAATGTGGTAACCAGAGCTTGACTGCGGTAATCATTTCACAATGTATGGGTATTTCAAATCACCACATTTTATACTTTAATTATAATTTGTGCTTGTTAATTATACCTCAGTAAATGTGGGGGCAGAAAATGGCCATGTTAAAACACACAGAGACACACAAAGAGAATGCCGCAAGATGATGATGGCAGCTACAAGACATGGAATGCAAAAGTTTGCTACCAAACCATCAAAAGCGAGGATGAGAAAGAAAGGACTCCCTGCAGGTTTCAGAGGGACCATGACCCTGCTGACAGCTTAATTCAGATTTTGAGTCTCCAGGCCTCTAAGACAATAAACTTCTGTTTAAGCCACTCAGTTTGTGGTCCTTTATTCACACAACCCCAGCAAACCCATACACGTTCCATGAAGAGTGATTTGTTATTTCCCTTTAAATCAATTCAGCCTGGAGCAAAAGTTAAAATATTCAAGGGACGCCCTTAACAGTTCTGTGGTTAACAGTCAGTGCTCAGTGTAGCTAACACTGCACTTCAATTGCAGGGGGCACAGGTTCAACCCTGGTTGGGAAACTAATATCCTACATACCATGTAGCATGGCCAAAGAAAAATTTTAAAATGAGACTATTCAGTGATGTAGTCATAACCTCAACAGGAAATTTTTTTTTTAATTCTAAAAGGAGAAAAATATTATAAACCAATCTTTCATACAAATACAGATTCAAAATCTGAAGTAAGATGCCGTCAAATCTAGCAGTACATTTAAGAATAATCTACTGTGAAAAAAGTAGGGTCTCTTTTAGTAGGAGTAATAGTAGTCGTGAACATAATAAACTATTTTTATTGAACCTTTGCATGATGTAGAGCCTTTTGCTATGTGCTTTACACACATCACCCAATTTAACACTTATAAAAATGTTCAGATCAGATCAGATCAGTCGCTCAGTCATGTCCGACTCTTTGCGACCCCATGAATTGCAGCAGGCCAGGCCTCCCTGTCCATCACCAACTCCCGGAGTTCACTGAGACTCACGTCCATTGAGTCAGTGATGCCATCCAGGCATCTCATCCGCTGTCTTCCCCTTCTCCTCTTGCCCCCAATCCCTCCCAGCATCAGAGTCCTTTCCAATGAGTCAACTCTTCGCATGAGGTGGCCAAAGTCTCTTCAGTAAGTGGTGCTGGGAAAACTGTTAAAGTTTAACAAGCTACTTGTTAAAGAATAATTAGAATATTCTCTAATACCATACACCATCGTGATTATCTGGGTCATGAAGTTCTTTTTTGTACAGTTATTCTGTGTATTCTTGCTATCTCTTCTTAATATCTTCTGCTTCTGTTAGGTCCATACCATTTCTGTCCTTTATTGAGCCCATCTTTGCATGAAATGTTCCTTTGGTATCTCTGATATTCCTGAAGAGATCCCAAGTCTTTCCCTTTCTGTTGTTTTCCTCTATTTCTTTGCATTGATCGCTGAAGAAGGCTTTCTTATCTCTTCTTGCTATTCTTTGGAACTCTGCATTCAGATGTTTATATCTTTCCTTTTCTCCTTTGCTTTTCACTTCTCTTCTTTTCACAGCTATTTGTAAGGCCTGCCCAAACAGCCATTTTGCTTTTTTGCATTTTTTTTTTCCATGGGGATGGTCTTGATCCCTGTCTCCTGTACAATGTCACGAACCTCAGTCCATAGTTCATCAGGCACTCTATTTATCAGATCTAGGCCCTTAAATCTATTTCTCACTTCCACTGTATAATCATAAGGGATTTGACTTAGGTCATACCTGAATGGTCTAGTGGTTTTCCCTACTTTCTTCAATTTAAGTCTGAATTTGGCAATAAGGAGTTCATGGTCTGAGCCACAGTCAGCTCCTGGTCTTGTTTTTGCTGACTGTATAGACCTTCTCCATCTTTGGCTGCAAAGAATATAATCAATCTGATTTTGGTGTTGACCATCTGATGATGTCCATGTATAGAGTCTTCTCTTGTGTTGTTGGAAGAGGGTGTTTGTTATGACCAGTGCGTTTTCTTGGCAAAACTCTATTAGTCTTTGCCCTGCTTCATTCCGTATTCCAAGGTCAAATTTGCCTGTTACTCCAGGTGTTTCTTGACTTCCTACTTTTGCATTCCAGTCCCCTATAATAAAAAGGACATCTTTTTTGGGTGAGCTATGGTACATATACACAATGGAGTATTACTCAGCCATTAAAAAGAATACATTTTACTCAGTTCTAATGAGGTGGATGAAACTGGAGCCTATTATACAGAGTGAAGTAAGCCAGAAAGACAAACACCAATACAGTATACTAACGCATATATATGGAATTTAGAAAGATGGTAACAATAACCCTGTGTACGAGACAGCAAAAGAGACACTGATGTATAGAACAGTTTTATGAACTCTGTTGGAGAGGGAGAGGGTGGGAAGATTTGGGAGAATGGCGTTGAAACATGTATAATATCATGTATGAAACGAATTGCCAGTCCAGGTTCGATGCACGATACTGAATGCTTGGGACTGGTGCACTGGGACGACCCAGAGGGATGGTATGGGGAGGGAGGAGGGAGGAGGGCTCAGGATGGGGAACACATGTATACCTGTGGTGGATTCATTTCGATATTTGGCAAAACTAATACAATTTTGTAAAGTTTAAAAATAAAATTAAAAAAAAAAAATAAAAGCAGAGCAAGGAGAAAAAAAAAAAAAAAAAAGGTCTCGTAGGTCTTCATAGAACCGTTCAACTTCAGCTTCTTCAGCGTTACTGGTTGGGGCATAGACTTGGATTACTGTGATATTGAATGGTTTGCCTTGGAAACGAACAGAGATCATTCTGTCATGTTTGACATTGCATCCAAGTACTGCATTTCGGACTCTTTTGTTGACCATGATGGCCACTCCATTTCTTCTGAGGGATTCCTGCCCGCAGTAGTAGATATAATGGTCATCTGAGTTAAATTCACCCATTCCAGTCCATTTCAATTCGCTGATTCCTAGAATGTTGACATTCACTCTTGCCATCTCTTGTTTGACCACTTCCAATTTGCCTTGATTCATGGACCTGACATTCCAGGTTCCTATGCAATATTGCTCTTTACAGCATCAGACCTTGCTTCTATCACCAGTCACATCCACAGCTGGGTATTCCTTTTGCTTTGGCTCCATCCCTTCATTCTTTCTGGAGTTATTTCTCCAGTAGCATACTGGGCACCTACTGACCTGGGGAGTTTCTCTTTCAGTATCCTATCATTTTGCCTTTTCATACTGTTCACAGAACTGTACAAAAACGATCTTCACGACCCAGATAATCACGATGGTGTGATCACTGACCTAGAGCCAGACATCCTGGAATGTTAAGTCAAGTGGGCCTTAGAAAGCATCACTACGAACAAAGCTAGTGGAGGTGATGGAATTCCAGTTGAGCTATTCCAAATCCTGAAAGATGATGCTGTGAAAGTGCTGAACTCAATATGCCAGAAAATTTGGAAAACTCAGCAGTGGCCACAGGGCTGGAAAAAGTCAGTCTCCATTCCAATCCCAAAGAAAGGCAATGCCAAAGAATGCTCAAACTACCACACAATTGCACTCATCTCACATGCTAGTAAAGTAATGCTCAAAATTCTCCAAGCCAGGCTTCAGCATTATGTGAACCGTGAACTTCGTGATGTTCAAGCTGGTTTTAGAAAGGCAGAGGAACCAGAGATCAAATTGCCAACATCCGCTGGATCATGGGAAAATCAAGAGAGTTCCAGAAAAGCATCTATTTCTGCTTTATTGACTATGCCAAAGCCTTTGACTGTGTGGACCACAATAAACTGTGGAAAATTCTGAAAGAGATGGGAATACCAGACCACCTGACCTGCCTCTTGAGAAATTTGTATGCAGGTCAGGAAGCAACAGTTAGAACTGGACATGGAACAACAGATTGGTTCCAAATAGGAAAAGGAGTTCGTCAAGGCTGTATATTGTCACCCTGTTTATTTAACTTATATGCAGAGTACATCATGAGAAACGCTGGACTGGAAGAAGCACAAGCTGGAATCAAGATTGCCAGGAGAAATATCAGTAACCTCAGATATGCAGGTGACACCACCCTTATCGCAGAAAGTGAAGAGGAACTCAAAAGCCTCTTGATGAAAGTGAAAGAGGAGAGTGAAAAAGTTGGCTTAAAGCTCAACATTCAGAAAACTAAGATCATGGCATCTGGTCCCATCACTTCATGGGAAATAGATGAGGAAACAGTGGAAACAGTGTCAGACTTTATTTTTCTGGGCTCCGAAATCACTACACATGGTGACTGCAGCCATGAAATTAAAAGATGCTTACTTCTTTGAAGAAAAGTTATGACCAACCTAGATAGCATACTGAAAAGCAGAGACATTACTTTGCCAACAAAGTTCCGTCTAGTCAAGGCTATGGTTTTTCCAGTGGTCATGTATGGATGTGAGAGTTGGACTGTGAAGAAGGATGAGTGCCGAAGAATTGGTGCTTTTGAACCATGGTGTTAGAGAAGACTCTTGAGAGTCCCTTGGACTGCAAGGACATCCAACCAGTCCATTCCGAAGGAGAGCAGCCCTGGGATTTCTTTGGAAGGAATGATGCTAAAGCTGAAACTCCAGTACTTTGGCCACCTGATGTGAAGAGCTGACTCATTGGAAAAGACTCTGATGCTGGGAGAGATTGGGGGCAGGAGGAGAAGGGGACGACAGAGGATGAGATGGTTGGATGGCATCAGTGACTCGATGGACATGAGTCTGAGTGAACTCTGGGAGTTGGTGATGGACAGGGAGGCCTGGCGTGCTGTGATTCATGGGGTTGCAAAGAGTCGGACACAACTGAGCGACTGATCTGATCCGATCTGATCTAATACCATACACAAAAATAAACTCAAAATAAATTAAAAACCTGCATGTAAGGCCGGACACTATAAAGCTCTTAGAGGAAAACATAGACAGTACACTCTTCAACATAAATTGCAGTGAGATCTTTTTTGATCCACCTCCTAGAGAAATGAAAATAAAAGCAAAACAAACAAATGGGACCAAGTCAAGCTTAAAACTTTTGTTTAAGAAAGGAAAGCATGAGCAAAATAAGAAAGCCCACAGAACAGGAGAAAACGTTTGCAAATGAAGCAACCAAAAAGAGATTAATCTCCAAAATACACAAAGAGCACGGACAGCTCAATACCAGGAAAAAAAAAAAATAATAACCCAATCAAAAGATAAGAAAAAGACCTAACTAGACATTTCTCCAAAGAGGAATGATCATCTGTATGGGCAAAAAGCACATGAAAAGATACTCAACATCACTAATTATTAGAGAAATGCAGATCAAAACTACAATGAGATACACCTCACACTGGTCAGAATGGCCAGCATTATAAAGTTTGCAAACAATAAATGCTGGAGACTGTAGAGAAAAGGGAATCCTCTTGTACTGTTGGTGGGAATGTAAATTGGTGCAGCCACTATGGAGAACTACTATGGAGAAACCACTTCAATATTCTTGCCTTGAGAACCTCATGAACAGTATGAAAATGAAAGATGAACTCCTCGGGTTGCTAGGTGCCCAATATGCTGAGAGACCAGTGGAGAAATGACTCCAAAATAATGAAGAGAAGGAGCCAAAGTGAAAACAATGCCCAGTTGTGGATGTAACTGGTAACGGAAGTAAAATCCAATGCTGTGAAGAAAAATACTGCATAGGAACCTGGAATGTTAGGTCAATGAATCAAGGTGAATTGGAAGTGGTCAAACAGGAGACAGCAAGAGTGAACATTGACATTTTAGGAATCAGTGCACTAAAATGGACTGGAATGGGCCAATTTAACTCAGATAACCATTAAATCTGCCACTGTGGGCAAGAATCCCTTAGAAGAAATGGAGAGGCCCTCATAGTCAACAAGAGTCCAAAATGCAGTTCTTCAGTGCAATCTCAAAAATGACCAAATGATTGCTGTTTGTTTCCAAGGCAGGCCATTCAGTATCACAGTAATCCAAGTCTATGCCCCAACCAGTAATGCTGAAGAAGTTGAAGTCGAATGGTTCTATGAAGATCTACAAGACCTTCTAGAACTCATACCCATAAAAGATATCCTTTTTCATCATAGGGGACTGGAATGCAAAAGAAGAAGTCAAGAGATACACAGAGTAACAGGTACGTTTGGCCTTGGAGTACAATATGAAGCAGGACACAGGCTAACAGAGTTTTTCCAAGAAAACCCACTGGTCATAGCAAACACCCTCTTCCAACAACACAAGAGAAGACTCTACACATGGCCATCACCAGATGGTCAATACCAAAATCAGATTGATTATTCTTTGAAGCCAAAGATGAAGAAGCTCTATACAATCAGCAAAAACAAGACCAGGAGCTGGCTGTGGCTCAGATCATTAATGCTTAGTGCCAAATTCAGACATAAATTGAAGAAGGTAGGCAAAACCACTAGGTCATTCAGGTATGACGTAAATCAGATTCTTTACAATTACACAGTGGAAGTGAAAAATAGATTCAAGGGATTAGATCTGATAGACAGAGGGCCTGAAGAACTATGGACGGAGGTTGGTAACACTGTACAGGAGGCAGTGATCAAGACCATCCCCAAAAAAAGAAATGCAAAAAGGCAAAATGGTTGTCTGAGGAGGCCTTCCCAATAGCTGAGAAAAGAAGAGCATGAAAGGCAAAGGAGAAAGAGAAAGATATACCCATTTGAATGCAGAGTTCCAAAGAACAGCAAAACAGATAAGAAAGCTTCCCTCAGTGATCAATGCAAAGAAATAGATGAAAAAATAGAAAGGGAAAGACTAGAGATCACTGCAGGAAAATTAGAGATACCAAGGGAACAATTCATGCAAAGATGGGCACAATAAAGGACAGAAATAGTATAGACCCAACAGAAGCAGTAGATATTAAGAAGAGGTGACAAGAATACACATAAAACTATACAAAAAAGATCATCATGATGCAGACAACTACGATGGTGTGATCACCAACCTAGAGCCAGACATCCTGGAATGCAAAGTCAAGTGGGCCTTAGGAAGCATCACTACGAACAAAGCTAGTGGAGGTGATGGAATTCCAGTTGAGCTATTTCAAATCCTAAAAGATGATGCTGTGTAAGTGCTGCACTCAATATGCCAGCAAATTTGGAAAACTCAGCAGTGGTCACAGGACTGGAAAATGTCACTTTTCATTCCAATCACAAAGAAAGGCAATGCCAAATTAATAATCAAACTACAGCCCAATTGCACTCATCTCACATACTAGCAAAGATAGTCTCAAAATTCTCCAAGCCAGGCTTCAACAGTATGTGAACTGTGAATTTCCAGGCGTTCAGGCTGGATTTAGAAAAGGCAGAGGAACTAGAGATAAAATTGCCAACATCTGTTGGATCATTGAAAAAGCAAGAGAATGCCATAGAAATATTTCAGTTCAGTTCAGTTAAGTTCAGTCACTCAGTCGTGTCCAACTCTTTGCAACCCCATGAATTGCAGCACACCAGGCCTCCCTGTCCATCACCAACTCCCGGAGTTCACTCAAACTAATGTAACATCGAGTCGGTGATGACATCCAGCCATCTCATCCTCTGTCATCCCCTTTTCCTCCTGTCTCCAATCCCTCCCAACATCAGAGTCTTTTCCAATGAGTTAACTCTTAACATGAGGTGGCTAAAGTACTGGAGTTTCAGCTTTAGCATCATTCCTTCCAAAGAACACCCAGGGCTGATCACCTTTAAAATGGACTGGTTGGATCTCCTTGGAATCCAAGGGACTCTCAAGAGTCTTCTCCAACACCACAGTTCAAAAGCATCAATTCTTCGGTGCTCATCCTTCTTCACAGTCCAACTCTCACATCCATACATGACCACTGGAAAAACCACAGCCTTGACTAGACAGACCTTTGTTGGCAAAGTAATGTCTCTGCTTTTCACTATGCTATCTAGGTTGGTCATAACTTTTCTTCCAAGGAGTAAGCATCTTTTAATTTCATGGCTTCAGTCACCATCTGCAGTGATTTTGGAGCCCAAAAAAATAAAGTCTGACACTGTTTCCACTGTCTCCCCATCTATTTCCCATGAAGTGATGGGACCAGATGCCATGATCTTCGTTTTCTGAATGTTGAGCTTTAAGCCAACTTTTTCACTCTCCTCTTTCACTTTCATCAAGAGGCTTTTGAGTTCCTCTTCACTTTCTGCCATAAGGGTGGTGTCATCTGCATATCTGAGGTTATTTATATTTCTCCCAGAAAACTTGATTCCAGCTTGTGCTTCTTCCAGCCCAGCGTTTCTCATGATGTACTCTGCATATAAGTAAAATAAGCAGGGTGACAATATACAGCCTTGACGTACTCCTTTTCCTATTTGGAACCAGTCTGTTGTTCCATGTCCAGTTCTAACTCTTGCTTCCTGACCTGCATATAGGTTTCTCAAGAGGCAGGTCAGGTGGTCTGGTATTCCCATCTCTTTCAGAATTTTCCACAGTTTATTGTGATCCACACAGTCAAAGGCTTTGGCACAGTTCAAGAAAGTAGAAGTAGATGTTTTTCTGGAACTCTCTTGATTTTTCCATGATCCAGCGGATGTTGGCAATTTGATCTCTGGTTCCTCTGCCTTTTCTAAAACCAGTTTGAGCATCTGGAAGTTCACGGTTCATGGATTGCTGAAGCCTGGCTTGGAGAATTTTGAGCATTACTTTACTAGCATGTGAGATGAGTGCAATTGTGCGGTAGTTTGAGCATTCTTTGGCATTGCCTTTCTTTGGGATTGGAATGAAAACTGACCTTTTCCAGTCCTGTGGCCACTGCTGAATTTTCCAAATTTGCTGGGATATAGAGTGCAGCACTTTCACAGCATCATCTTTCAGAAATTGGAATAGCTCAACTGGAATTCCATCACCTCCACTAGCTTTGTTCGTAGTGATGCCTTCTAAGGCCCACTGGACTTCACATTCCACGATGTCTGGGTCTAGGTGAGTGATCATACCATCGTGATTATCTTGGTCATGAAGATCTTTTTTGTACAGTTCTTCTGTGTATTCTTGCCACCTCTTCTTAATATCTTCTGCTTCTGTTAGGTCCATACCATTTCTGTCCTTTATCGAGCCCATCTTTGCATGAAATGTTCCCTTGGTGTCTCTAATTTTCTTGAAGAGATCTCTAGTCTTTCCCATTCTGTTCTTTTCCTCTATTTCTTTGCCTTGATTACTGAGGAAGGCTTTCTTATCTCTTCTTGCTATTCTTTAGAACTCTGAATTCAGGTGCTTATATTTTTCCTTTTCTCCTTTGCTTTTCACTTCTCTTCTTTTCACAACTATTTGTAAGGCCTCCCCAGACAGCCATTTTGCTTTTTTGCATTTCTTTTCCATGGGGATGGTCTTGATCCCTGTCTCCTGTACAATGTCACGAACCTCAGTCCATAGTTCATCAGGTACTCTATTTATCAGATCTAGGCCCTTAAATCTATTTCTCACTTCCACTGTATAATCATAAGGGATTTGATTTAAGTCATACCTGAATGGTCAAGTGGTTTCCCCTACTTTCTTCAATTTAAGTCTGAATTTGACAATAAGGAACTCATTATCTGAGCACAGTCAGCTCCCGGTCTTGTTTTTGCTGACTGTATAGAGCTGCTCCATCTTTGGCTGCAAAGAATATAATCAGTCTGATTTTGGTGTTGACTATCTGGTGATGTCCATATGTAGAGTCTTCTCTTCTGTTGTTGGGAGAGGATGTTTGCTATGACCAGTGCGTTCTCTTGGCAAAACTCTATTAGCCTTTGCCCTACTTCATTCCATATTACAAGGCCAAATTTGCCTGTTACTCCAGGTGTTTCTTGACTTCCTACTTTTGCATTCCAGGCCCCTGTAATGAAAAGGACATCTTTTTTGGGTGTTAGTTCTAAAAGGTCTTTTAGGTCTTCAGGGAATGATTCAACTTCAGCTTCTTCAGCGTTACTAGTTGGGGCATAGGCTTGGATTGCTGTGATATTGAATGGTTTGCCTTGGAAATGAACAGAGATCATTCTGCCATTTTTGAGATTGCATCCAAGTACTGCATTTTGGACTCTTTTGTTGACCATGATGACCACTCCATTTCTTTTTTTTTTTTTCCTGAGGGATCCCTGCCCGCAGTAGTAGATACAATGGTCATCTGAGTTAAATTCACCCATTCCAGTCCATTTTAGTTGGCTGATTCCTAGAATGTTGATGTTCACTCTTGCCGTCTCCTGTTTGACCACTTCCAATTTGCCCTGATTCATGGACCTGGCATTCCAGGTTCCTATGCAATATTGCTCTTTACAGCATTGGACCTTGCTTCTATCACCAGTCACATCCACAACTGGGTATTGTTTTTGCTTTGGTTCCATCCCTTCATTCTTTTTGGAGTTATTTCTCCACTGATCTCCAGTAGCATATTGGGCACCTACTGACCTGGGGAGTTCCTCTTTCAGTATCCTATCATTTTGCCTTTTTCATGCTGTGCATGGAGTTCTCAAGGCAAGAATACTGAAGTGGTTTCAAATCCCTTCTCCAGTGGACCACATTCTGTCAGACCTCTCCACCATGACCTGCCCATCTTGAGTAGCCCCTCAGGGCATGGCTTAGTTTCTTTGAGTTAGACAAGGCTGTGGTCCTAGTGTGATTAGATTGACTAGTTTTCTGTGATTATGTTTTCAGTGTATCTGCCCTCTGATACCCTCTTGCAACACCTACTGTCTTACTTGGGTTTCTCTTACCTTGGATGAGGGGTATCTCCTCACCGCTGCCCTTCCTGACCTTGAACGTGGAGTAGCTAGCTCCTCTAGGCTCTCCTGCACCCGTGCAACCACTGCTCCTTGGACGTGGGGTTGCTCCTCTCGGCCGCAGCTCCTGACCTCCTGCGTGGGGTAGCTCCTCTGCTGTTCTTGCGCTGTCGCAGCCTGGCACCCTCGGACTCCGCCCCTGACCTCGGACGCAAGGTAGCTCCTCTCGGCCACTTCCCCTGACCTCGAACATGGGGTAGCTTTTCTTGGCTGCGCTTGTGTGCCGTCGCAGCTCCCGGCACTTGTGCACCGTCTAGAAACATCTACTGCAGCTTTATTGATTATGCCAAAGCCCTTGACGGTGTAGATCACAACAAACTCTTGAAAATTCTTTAGGAGATCAAAATACCAGACCACCTTACCTGCGAAGCAACAGTTAGAACTGGACATGGAATAACAGACTGGTTCCAAATTGAGAAAGGAGTATGTCAAGGCTGAATATTGTCACCCTGCTTGTTTAACTTATATGCAGAATACATCATCTGAAATGCAGGACTGGATGAAGCACAAGCTGGAATCAAGATGGCCAGGAGAAATATCAATAACCTCAGATACACAGCACCACCCTTATGGCAGAAAGTGAAGAACTAAAGAGCCTCTTGATGAAAGTGAAAGAGGAGAGTGAAAAAGCTGGCTGAAATCTGAACATTCAGAAAACACAGATCATGACATCCGGTGCCATCACTTCATGGCAAATAGATGGGGAAACAATGGAATCAGTGACAGACTTTATTGTTTTGGGCTCCAAAGTCACTGCAGATGGTTACTGCAGCTGTGAAATTAAAAGACAGCTGCTTCTTGGAAGAAAAGCTATGACAAACCTAGACAGTGTATTAAAAAGCAGAGGCATTACTTTGTCAACAAATGTCCATCTAGTCAAAGCTATGGTTTTTCCAGTAGTCATGTATGGATGTGAAATTTGGACTGTAAAGAAAGATGTACCCTGAAGAATTGATGCTTTTGAACTGTGGTGTTGGAGAAAACTCTTGAGAGTTCCTTTGTCTGCATGGAGATCAAACCAGTCCATCATAAAGGACATCAGTCCTGAATGTTTATTGGAAGGACTCATGCTGAGGCTGAAACTCTAATACTTTGGCACCTGATGCGAAGAACTGACTCCTTGGAAAAGACTCTGATGCTGGGAAAAGATTGAAGGCAGGAGGAGAAAGGGACAACAGAGGATGAGATGATTGGATGGCATCACCAACTCAATTGACAGGAGTTTGAGCAAGCTCCGGGAGTTGGTGATTGACAGGGAAGCCTGGCGTGCTGCAGTCCATGGGGTCGCAAAGAGTCGGACATGACTGAACTGACTGACTATGGAGAACAGTATGGAGATTCCCTAAAGAACTAAAAATGAGCTACCATGTTTCTGAGAAAACCATAATTCAAAAAAATATATGCACCCCAATGTTCATATCAGCACTATCTACCACAGCCATGACATGGAAACAACCTAAATGTCCATGGACAGATTAATGGATAAAGAAGATGCAGCACACATATACAATGGAATTTTCCCATAAAAAAAGAGAAAATAATGCCATTTGCAGCAACATGGATGGACCTAGATGTTGTCGTAATGAGTGAAATGAATCAGACACGTATCACAAGACAAATATCATATGACATTATTTATATGTGAAATCTTAAAAAAGGATACAAATGAACTTACCTATAAAAAAGAAATAGAGTCACAGATGTAGAAAGGAAATTTATGGTTACCAAGGGGGTAAAGGTCATAGTGATAAATTGGGAGACTGAGGCTAACATGCACACACTATATATAAAATAGGTAACTAGTATGGACCTACTGTGTAGCACAGGGAACTCTACTCAATAATCTGCAACAACCTATATGGAAAAAAAATCTAAAAAAGTGGATAGATAGATATATATGTATAACTGATTCCCTTTGCTGTACACCTGAAACTAACACAACATTGTACATCAACCAAATGACAATATAAATAGATTTTTAAAAATGAAATACAAAGGGTAAATGGTATCTCTTCTCTGGGGTTATAATGAGAAGAAAGTGAGAAAAAATGTTATAAAGTGGATACTAATATTATTCTCTTTTACAAATAAAGAAAGAAAAGACTAAAAAGATAAAATCAGTTTCAAGAACACATGTAGGAACTGAACACAAATCTGCCAAACTTTAAACTGCTATCTCTTTGCCATCATGTTATACTTTTAATTCAAGAAAACCAAAAGAGGACAATATTTTAAATTCTAGAACATAATTCATCTTATGGCACAGAGGAATGTCAGTGATTAGCTCAGTACCTTGTAGAATACTGATAGCAGCCTGATGGAAACTTTGTCACATTACACTTGGAGATTCTTCCTACCCAGTCCTTCCTTGCTTCGCTCTCTCCTGGACAAGTGTCAGATCAGCAGTGTAGTCTACAGGTACTCCCCATTTTTTTTCAGCTCACTCCACTTTTTTTCCCTTATAATATTTTCCCTCAATAAATTTCTTGCTTGTCTAATCCAATCTTGACATCCTCTCAGAGGACACAAACACACCATGTAGAAAGGCCCCATTAAATACTGTTTTTTTTTGTTTTTGTTTTTGTTTTTTCTATCATAGTCAGTTTTTGGTCTTCCTGCAAATCAAGACCCCATTCATCCCTGATCTATCCCTGTTCCTCATTCCCTCTTTCTCAGATGAATATGTTTCTATTTTCCTGTCTCACTGCAGAGCAAGATCTGTCTGCTCACATTCCCTTATACCTACAAAAATACACGTCCTCAGGTTCAACTTTTTGCCTGGGTTTATTAAACCACCGAAAAGAAACAGAACTCTCCACTGGGGGTGATCCCCACACAAGTTGTTAATAAAAGTAAGATTCTTTCCATTACTTTGTATACATAAAATATTTAGAGATAAACATAACTAGATATTGCAAAAGGTGTTTTTAGAAAATTGGAGATACTTACAGAGGATACTTACAGAGGAACACCAAAGATGTCTTGAACAGATGAAAAGACAGATCACTGAATAGACATGTCATCAAACTATTTGCCTTCTTATTAATCTACAAAATCTAAATCCAACAAGTGTTGCATGGTTTTTACATTTTTTTTTTGTTACTGATGTTTTGAACTATCTAATCCTACTAATCATGTGAAAAAATAGACAAACAATAATGTTCAGGGAAGTTGTAGCCAACGAAGAGAAATGAAGGAGTGCTTACCCTAAGAGACATCACTTTTTCTTTCCTCCAGGGTAATTCATAATAGACCACATTCAAGACAGCTGTCAATAAAGCCCTGCCTCCCACCCACCCACCCCCCGTGAATGTATTTATAATAGGTTGTGAAGCAGGACATTTCCTCGACCCCCAGACTGGTGACTAGGATCCAAAGCTGAAGACAAAGTCTTCAAACAGCCTATAATTAAGGAAAGTCAAGTAATCATGGAGCCCTGAAACCCTATTATGATTTAAGCTGTCTCCCCCTCCCAAATGTGACCTTTATTTGGAAATAGGGTCTTGGTAATGGTTACAATTATGTAGATTGGGCCCTGATCCAGTATGACTGATATCCTTATAAAAGGGGGGAAACTATATACAGACATGCACACTGGATAAATGTCAAATGCACCTGAAAACAGAGATGGGGTAACCCACCCACAAGGCCAGGAATTCCAAAGACTGCCAGAAACCACCAGAAGTTAGGAGAGCAGCATGTTCTCCCACACAGCCCCTAGCAAGAACCAACCTTGCTGATGTCTTGATCCCCACCTTCTAGCCTCCAGAGCTGTGAGAGGATAAAGTTCTTTTCCCTTAGCCACTTAGTTTGTGGTACTTAGTTACAGCAGCCCCAGGAAACTAATACCCACCCCTTGCAGATCTTACTTAAAAACAGTGTTTCTAAAGCCTAAGACTAGAGGAAAAGGTGCAGAGTAATGAAAAGCATGCATCAGGCTTTTATGGACATTCACACTGTTGGAGAAAAGAAAGGGGAACTTCCTTATCAGAAGATAATTGAAAGGGCTCTAAGAAATTCACTCATAGCAATTGGTGTTGTCTGTAATGAGGAAGACAGGCAACTAATTACCTTGTTAGATTTCTCCTTGAAGCCAGTGATGCTTCAAGTGTGATCCCTGGACCACCTAAGAGCTTGCTAGTCATGTAAGTTACCAGGCTCCACTCTAGACTACTGAATCTGAAATTCTTGAGGTAGGGCTCCTGCCGTCTGCTTTTGAACCAGCCCTGCACATGATTCTGATGACCATTAATTACAGTGTGCATACCACAAATTTGTGCAGTGGACTTGCTGTTTCATTCGCTGTGCTTATATTGATAGGAGATAAGAGAATTGGAGAGAAACGGCTGGACAGAGGGGACAGTGATCACAAACCAGGTCCTTTCCCCATGTGAGGCATAACAAGGCTGCACTATTTTATCGTTGATCAAATAAGCACCACAGAAGATTTTGAGCCATCCTGCTGTATGCAGAAAGTCTGGCTGCAGGGTGAGGGAAAGTCTAGACACAACGTACTATGGGTTGATATCCCTGAGTGCGAAGAATGCAGGGGTGTTGAAAAGGTCTGGCTAGTGTGAATTTAGCAGAATGTTCATTTAAATCTGAATTGAGAGCTTTTGTGTAGTGTTCATTAAAATACCTTCTCTCCTAGAAAATGGATTAACAACTCCAGGAGTTGCTTTGGCACTGAGGAGACAGGCAAGTGCTATGTGGTCCTCACTATGGAAATTGATGTGCTGAAGGGGGTGGTGAACCTGACAGGTCCTGACAGATGAATGGTTGTTGCTATCATTTTTACAGAGGAAAGATCATCTTGTATTTTGTTATGGGAATGTGTGAATTTGAAAAGATTTAGAGATATGAGTATTTCAAACTTGTTACAACTTGCCTTGACTAACACAGCTTCTTTTTTTGTTTTCTTTTTTTCAACAGGCGTGACACATGTTATGATATATATATTCAGAATCCATACACAAATAACATTTGTCAATTTATACTCAAACCTGAAATACAAAATGCAGAAAGTTCTTAAATGGTTGTGTGTTCATGAGATTACAAAAATCATTTATCTTTGAAACCGAGCCCTAGACAAACAAG
This sequence comes from Bubalus kerabau, assembly GCF_029407905.1. Classification (NCBI taxonomy): domain Eukaryota; kingdom Metazoa; phylum Chordata; class Mammalia; order Artiodactyla; family Bovidae; genus Bubalus; species Bubalus kerabau. The sequence goes on along the minus strand of NC_073647.1, from coordinate 31,392,847 downwards.
ACGTTTCTAAAATGATGGGCCTTTGGATTAACTACAATTCATAAAGATGATGAATCATAGACCACAGGCTAGGTAGTTAGACAAATATGTTTCATGGGCTTAACAATATTGGGACTGAAATCATCTATGCCATGCTGGTATCTAATTAGACAACTTTATAATTTCTCTGCATGTGATCAACCAGCCATCTGTTGGATGCCTGTAATGACAAGGAGCTCACTACTTCTTGAGACAGTCTGTGCCATTTTTGAACAATGCTATTGCTTGGAAATTCTGTCCTTATATTGAACTGAGCTTTAATTCCCTGTAACTTCCACACATTAATATATTTGTGGAGAATTGGGAAAATAAATACTGATTAAATTGAATGGAAATTGGTTTTGAGCCAAATCTTCGGGTCCACATCAATTGACATTACCCAGATTTAGGACAGTAGTTATAATGAATGTTATATTGAAATATGTGTTTGTTAATGTCTTAAGTGGGGCAGAATAAATTAGCTAAGAGACTGAACTCATTCATGTACCAAGAAGATTAAATAGAGATGAAAGATTTTTCTAATAGCAAAGTGCTACACAAATTTAGTGGGTATTATCATAGAAGTGACACTATCTGTTCATGACATGAAAATTTCACCAGCACAGACAGCAGAGCCAACGGATGTTGCTATGTAAGTGAATAGGGAGTGTGCCTAGCACTGCTTTTGTCTGTAGACACTCAGTGTTTCATTTCTGTTTTATTTCTGTCTCTACCCAGCTAAGTCACAAAAGGAATCAGGGCACTTTATGTAGGTAGCACAAATAAGAATTGCTATCACGTGCTGGAAATTCAAGGTTGGCAGTTGGTTTGGGTTAGGTGAGTATTGGTTGAGTGAAGCCACTTCTGCACTGGTATCCAATACTGTCGGGTTGGCCAAAAGATTTCTTTGGGTTCTTACGGGAAAAGAATTGGGCCCTTTTGCTGCCATGACCATTTATCCTCACATGTAAATATGTGTCTTGTCTGGGAGGTCCTCTGTTCCAAAGTATCACCCTTGCAGGGATAAACCATTAACGTTTGAACTTGAATTAGTCTACCAGCATTGGAACCCTAGGAAGAATGGTTTGTTTTTCCTGCAGAAAAAAGTAGGGCCAAGAATTTCTATGGGAGCTTTTAGAGAAAAAGATACACTAGCTGGAGGAAGCCGTGTACTGAAGACAGTCACAAGGATAACTGATGACCTTATCAATACTGTGGTCCTACTGACATTAACATGTTTATATACCAATGCTTGCACAACTTCATACCTTCTCTAAAGGGGCTGAATCAACTTCTGCTGAGTGACCTCAACCAGTAGCTTAGTTGCTTTCAGGTCTTTACAGCCTCTAAGGGTCTTCTTTTATTGAAACTGAAAATGTTTTCATTTAAAATGTAGTAGGAAGTGAAAGAGGAAAATCATTTTACACCAAGTCTTAAAGGTCTAGTAAATGTGCCCAATGATGAAAACTGTAATAATAACTATCTGACCAAGCAATGGAACACACATGATCTCTCATGGGAGAAGCTATGAAAGGAGTGAAGGATGGAGTGGACATACAGAATACAGATGTGGTAGTTCCCTTGGTTGGGACAAGCGGGTAAAAATCACTCCCTTAAATATGTCTTTCTGAGTATCAAGAAGTCAATTATTTCCATTGACATATATATATATATATATATATATATATATATATATATATAGCACCCCACTCCAGTACTCTTGCCTGGAAAATCCCACGGACGGAGGAGCCTGGTAGGCTGCAGTCCATGGGGTCGCTAAGAGTCGGACACGACTGAGCGACTTCACTTTCACTTTTCACTTTTCACTTCATGCATTGGAGAAAGAAATGGCAACCCACTCCAGTGTTCTTGCCTGGAGAATCCCAGGGACGAGGGAGCCTGGTGGGCTACCGTCTATGGGGTCACACAGAGTCGGACATGACTGAAGTGACTTAGCATAGCATAGCATAGCATATATATAAGCTACTAAATTTTATTTTACTCCTCTGACATAATTAAGCAAATTGTTTAGCTTTCTTGTGTATAATAACTAAATCCTATACTTCTACTGTTAATCATAAGCAAAACAGGCAGAATTTAAAATATGAACATTTTAGAAAGGTGTATCTTCCTATGACATTACTATTTACTTAGTCCTTTAACTGAACAATCATTTCTTTGTAATGAGAGGGCAGGAAGTCACTGCACTCTCATTTACATCATCTCCTCATTTTACAGAGGGAAAACTGAGTCCCATTGTGTCCCCATCCAATCCAGCATACTAAGCAGACATCAATTCCAACAGCCATGGGGCCTTCAAGGTGTCATTTGGACAGGAGACCCTCTCTAAGTGTGTCTAATTCAAAGTCAAACAGGAAGGATAGTCTGAGCAGAGTGCTTGAGGGAAAGTTAAGGATACACAAAGTGACCCAATTGAAAGAGGAAGTTTGGAGGTGCAGATGCAGAATTATTAAAGATAGATTGTGCCTAGTTTCTAGACCTAAGTGGGTCAAGATTCAAATGGGAGCAGACAGAGAGCAGGTAGGAGTGAGGAAGGGCTGTTCCTTCACAATCAACGGCTCACATCTGTTGGTCTGTACTGCTTGGATGAGGCTGGGTTAAAAGAACAATCAAGATAGAAATAGACGGATGTGTGGCTTCCCGAAATTACAAAGCAAAGACTAGAACCCAGCTCCGCCTCCTAGTCCAGAGCACTCTTTTCTAAGCCATTCACAAACACACTTGCAGAAATATTTCATGCCCCTGAGATGACACAGCAGTGGATTCCAGGAAGTTTTCTCTCTCTCTCTCTCTCTCTCTCTCTCTCTCTCTTTTTTCATTTACAGCTCAGAATAAGAACATCACAGCTGGGTTGACTCACTGATGCAGCTTTAGCACCTGCCACATTTTGCAAGTGCAGGGCTGAACTTTTCATTATGTGCAGGGCTACAGTCTCATTCTGCAGACTGGTCACACACTTTCTAAGAATGTTTCAGAGACTCACTTGGAAATCTGAGTCATCCTCACATTAGCTATGCTTATATATGAAATTCTTTGGGGGTTTCCTCTGGGTTTCTGAGAGACATTGAATATTACACATTTGGAAACATATTTGAAGTTTTGCTGGGAGGCAGGAGATGAATTCACACCGGGGAAAGTGGATTTTTGGTAGAAAAGCTCTATGTTGATGATAGGCATCAATGACAATTTGTAGTTTGACATAAAACTTAAACTGACTGGATGTTCAGAGATATGAATTCAATCAACAGTTCCTCTATTTCGGGAGGTGAAATGGTTTCTGCTATAGTTTTTACTAGTTTTCTGTCCAGCTTAAAGAACAGAACGTGCTTGATTTTTCCACATTTAAGTGCTAAGATCATCCTATCTAAGCCTTAATTTTAAGATATGCCATTAAAAACTATAAATGCAATGAACTCAAGATGCCATTATTGTGGTGTTTTCTTTACCCGTGCCTTGTTGGAGTAATGAGAGCAGCACTGAGCCACTACTGACAGTTGCTTTGCCTTCATGAAACTGATTGCTATTTTAATGAGGAAAAAATATGGTATTAGGCAAATAAGGGTTGTCTAACTATAGACTCTAGTATCACATCATGCTAGAAATAGCTTAATGATTTTTAGTATTTGTTAGTAATAACAAGAAAACTAAAAGGTAGCTAGTGGGAAAATGACAAGTCATTCTGAGAATCTGCCTTCCTACTTTAGCAAGCTTGTCAACCACAAGGACCATGATTTCTGTATCAGAGGCTTGCTTAGTAGTTGGTTAATAGTAATCACCGAACACATACTTAAACACTGAACATAAGACACACAGGTTCAATCCCCAGGTCGGGAAGCATGAATTAATGAACACAATTCAATGCATATATCTCTCTCTGCATCTCAGTATTTTTGTCTGTTTAGCAAATATTACTTCACTCTGAACTAAAACATCCCTAATCCACTCCCTGTCACTTGTTTCAAAGAGACATTTGAGGAATCCACTGAAGGTTACAGGGCTTCAGACCAGCAGTATCACCTAAGTTACATTATTATTAGGAGGTGGCAGAAATGATACCACTCTCACCACTGCTGTGGCAGCAATGTATACAATATGTTTAATAAAGTTCAATTGACTTGATCAGACTGCAGGTTTATTTACAAGTTATACGGTCACAGAAATCCCACTACTAGGCATATACCCTAAGAAAACTATAATTCAAAAAGACATGCACCCCAGTGTTCATTGCAGCACTATTTATAATATTATAAGAGTCAGGACATGGACTCAACCTAAAGATGAAAGGATAAAGGATAAAGATGTGATGTGTGTGTGTGTGTGTGTGTGTGTGTGTGTGTGTGTGTTTATAATGGAATATTACTCAGCCATAAAAAGGAATGGATTTGAGTCAGTCCTAGTAAGTTAGATGAACCTAGAGCCTATTATACAGAGTAAAGTCAGAAAGAAAAAAACAAATATTGTATATATATATATATATATATATATATATATGGAATCTATAAAAATGGAACTGATGAAACTAGTACAGAATGGACTTGTGGACACAGCAGTGGAAGGTGAGGGTAGGATGAATTGAGAAAGCAGCATATATATATACACACTACCATGCGGTCCCAGTGGTAAAGAATCTGCCTGCCAATGCAGAAGACACAAGACACCAGGTTCGATCCTCAGTTTAGGAAGATCCCCTGGAGGAGGAAATGGCAACACACCCCAGTATTCTTGCCTGGAAAATTTCATGGACTGAGGAGCCTGGTGGGCTATAGTCTATGGGGTCGCAGAGTTGGACATGACTGAGCTCACATGCATACACATGTGTAAAATAGAGAGCTAGTGGGAAGCTGCATTATAGCACAGAGAGCTCAGCTCAGTGCTCTGTAAGGACCTAGCGGGGTGTGATGGGCGGAAGTGGGAGGGAGGTTCAAGAAGGAGGGAATATATATGTATACTTGTATAGCTGACTCATTTTGTTGTATAGCAGCAACTAACACAACATTGTAAAGCAACTATGCCTCAATTAAATTAAAGGAATCAGATGTAGGTTTTTGCATGCCAATTCACTGTATTATTTCATATAGTAGACATTCCAGAAAATCTTTTTATAGGTCTGGGTAAATTGATCTGATAAACTCATAAACTGAAAAGTTTTTTTCAACCTGTGCAATCAGCTATGTCCTCTGATTCCTAAGGAGTTATTCTTTTGCATATCATGACTTGCAAGTGTTCTGACTTTCTGGTTCCAAATCTATAGAAACTCTATAGAGGCCTTGTTCTTTGTTTTTTCAGATGAGCTGCTTTGTTCAGCAAGATGGTTATGTTTACTGCAGCAACATGTTTTATAGATGGATTTGAAATGTTCAGTTATCATCAGGACCCATATAAATTTTAAAGTCCTTAACTGTACCCAGATTGCCTGATTTTTATACAATGTATTCAGAGTCAAAGACCAGACTCCTTAGAGAAAATCTAGCTGTTCCCATTACCTTGAGACCAGGCATTTCAGCACCATTACATTTCAGCGTATGACAGCTCTGATCCTCACTACCCCCGAGGCCTTTGCTCTGTATCTTGACTTCCTATGTTAATTCAGGGCCTGGGCATTCTAGTCTTGAAACTCTCAGCTGGTTTTAATAACAGTTTGCCCAAAGCCATGTCACTGTCATGCCCTGCAGACACCATCTCAGGAGGTAGCCCCGAGCTTTCTGCCAGACCTCCTACAGGTCAGTGGCCACTCCCTGGCCCTAGATGTTCCTGATTTCCTCACTGGAGATTATTCCAGTTGCCCATGGCTGTGGCTTAGACTGAGCCTTTTTGTTGCTAAGATCGTATCTGTGGTGGATTATCAAGGGAAGTCTACTAGAGCCACTACCTCCTGCTGCCCCAGTGCTGTTGAGTTTGGCAGAGGTTCAGTACAGAGAGAAGGGAATAGTTTGCAGTTCTCACCTGGAGAGATACCCAAAACATCCGTGAACTCTGTTTTGAACCTTTCAACCATTCCATCTTCAGTACGTAAAGGTTACAAGCTGCTTCTGCCCTGATACTTCATAGAGCACAGTTCCTACACTCTGAAAATAGAATCAGAATTGAAAATTTAAAAATTTTCAATATCAGCAATTATTCAGGCAAAAATCAGAATTACCATCAGTTCCTTTATAGGTCCCCCCTCCACTAATCTTCAGCAGTGAAGGAAGTCTGGTTTCCAGATGGTCAGTGACCATGCCTTTGTTATTAGTTCTAATTTCCTAAATCTGAGTTCAGTCATTAAGGTTTTTTGTTTTACTTTGTTTTGTCCTAAACAATTCCCCAGTACTTATTCAAATATCTCCTATAGTGTTGACAAAGTCCCAAGAGTTTCAAGTTACCTATAATTGACAAAATGGTACCTGCTGATAGAAACATTAATTCATTCTGAGATTTGTGATCACTCCTGGCAGTACTCCAGTCAACATTAAATTCACTTTCCTACTTACTCCTCAGCTGCACACAAGCAGCTAAATGTAACCAGAGAAAAACACAAAGACACAGATCGGTCTCACCTCTAAATTCATGCCCAGGACTGCCAAGTGTGCCTTCCTTCTGTCCAAAAATCCTGTGTTTCTCCTGGTCCTTTCATGCTTACACTTTCCCTCTTCAACTGTTATTTTTCACTTTCTCCATTTTTTTCTCATCTATTCACTCAGCAAATACTCACTGAGCACCTACTATCTTCCCCAGATTTACTGAGATACAACTGACATGTAACATTGTGTGAGTTGAAGGTATATAATGTATTAATTTGAAATACTTACATATTCCAAAATGATTACCGGAGCTAACACCTCCAAGTCACAGAATTGCCATTTCCTTTTTGTGACAAGAACATTAAAGGTCTTACACAACTCACAAAAATAAACCTGAAATAAAGACTTAAACATAAGACCTGATACTATTTAACTCCAAGAAGAAAACAAAGGGGAAAAGCTCCTTGATACTGGTCTTTACAATGATTTATTTTGGATATGACACCAAAAGTACAAGCAACAGAAGTAAAAAATTAATGAGTGGGACTACATCAAACTAAAAAGCTTCTGCACAGCAAAAGAATCAACAAAATGAAAAGGCAACCTACAGAATGTGAGAAAATATTTGCACCTTCCCCTTTCTTAATCCATAACATTCTCACCTGCTGACATTGATCTGTAGGCCACTGAGAAAATAGGAGCACTCAGAAGAGAAATCCTACATGTTCAACCATCAAACCTGTCAAACAACCTCTATCCATATCCACATACTCTGTCCTCCTTCCCAACACAATCAATTAACTTTACATGCTGAAAGCAAGCCCCTCTGGTGGTACAATAGAGTCCAAACCTTCTTCCTGCTCAGGGACCTCACTGCAGTAATTCTTTCTATTGCATCATCAATATCTCACCTCTCTACAGCATCATTCTTATCATGTAAAACATGTTGGAATGAACCCCTTCTTCAAACAAAAGTTCAAACAAACAAAATCTCCCAGGGTCACATGCTTATTCAGTTATTTCCTACTTCTCTCTTTATACTGCCCAATGCACTGTTCAATCCTCTCTTTCATCAGCCTCTCTCAATGGCATTTGATACAGTTGACCATCCATCCTTTCAGATACGTTATTTCATTGTTTTCCAGGATGCCACTCGCTTACTCCTCTGGCCACTACTTTTCAGATTCTTTTGGCGATACCAACCATATACCCTTCTCTGGGCCTTTGCATCACCAGGATGGAGATCAAACATTGAAGATAAGTGGTCCAGGCACATTCCTACTTCTCTGGTACCACCATGGGCAATTACTGATGTATTTTCTGGGCCTGGAAAGCATTTAACATGGATTCCATACAAAAGAAAAGGCGAGGCCAAAGCCAAGGACTGAATGATTCAACTGGTGAGGACACAATGATATATTTTTATGTTCATACAGTTTATTACACACATAATTTCAAAAGGAAGACTAGTCAAAGGTGCCAGCTCCTCATAGTCCGTGTGCCACACATTCAAATGGTAACATTGAAACAAAGGGGCGAGCTGGCAGCTGTGTGTGCTGTGGACACGCACACAGTGGAGGAACCAGCTGTAGACTGTTCATAAGCTGTTTGTATTCTGCAGCTTGATTCTGGGGGAGGCAGGGCAGAAAGCCTCTACCTCATCAAAACCTGGGAGGTAATGAGAAACTGACAGCTGAAAGTCTCCCGGGGGTGATCAGGAGGCAAATGGGAGAGGATCTTGGGAGTGGCACCTAACAGACTTTTCACCCTCTTGTGCTCTGGGAGCATCCCAAGGTGTTTCACCAAGACTCAGGTAAGTTGTGGTTTAGCCATTTGCCTATGTGGTCCACGTGGATACAGGCATTGTCAATTCTGTAGTGGATTCTTTCCTATACTCTGCAGTTCTTCTTGGATTCTTCAGACAGCCCATCCCCATACTGGAAACCTCTCGCTACAGTTTCCTTGAGGTTGTTGCTACATTCCCCTCCAGTGTGTCTTTTTGAGCCCACTGGCTTCACACTCCAGTGTCAGGAACATGCTTTAAGCTCTCATAGTCATCCCATTGAACTTATTCCCAATAGGCTTGGGAATGGGGGCATGCACCTCGTTCTCACCTCCAGTAAATGGAATTCACTGCATACTCCTATCTTTCTCCAGCACTCATGACCCCTTTCTGTAGTCTTTAATAGATATGAGGAGTTTAAGATTTGTACAGCTAGTTATTCACACTTACTTTGCATCTAGGTATGGGGACTTAGGTTTGATTTGGGGTATTTTTCAATGTTGTCTGTTTGCCTAAATTTCCATTTTAATGTGCTATATATAGTTATTTCATCTGAAGCAGATCATAATTTCCAGATAATTTGCATCACTGATCACTTTGTCAATCAACAATTTAACTTATTAATGCCCCAGAAGTCCCCTGGGTATATACATTTCAAATTAGTAGCATGTTGCAAGACAGATCTTTATCTTATCATCTTTATCCATAAGGATTTGGTGGTACACCCTCATCAAATTCAGCAAAGAAAACAAGGATTCCATAATAGGCAGACCAGGACAACTGTAATTAAATGAGAAGATGAGGGCAGGGGATCTATTAGAATTAACTGTAAGTAAGCTACAACAAGGGCTCCCATGGTGGCTCAGCTGTAAAGAATCCGCCTTCAATGCAGGAGACGCAGGTTCAATCCCTGGGTCAGGAAGGCTCCCTGGAGAAGGGGCAACCCACTCCAGTATACTTGCCTGGAGAATTCCATAGAGAGAGAAACTTGGATGGCTACAGTCCACGGGGTCACAAAGAGTTGGGCGTGACTGAGCATACGCACACACGCACACAAGGAACAGAAAAATATGGCACAGGATTTGGTCTTCCATCCAATTTGAGGCAGACACATCCTCTCTTTCTTGGTTGAACATCACTTCATTATGAGTCATTAAAGCAGATGGGGTGTCATCTCTTTCAGGTTGATCGAATAAACCAAAGCAGGTTCAGAAACTACTATAGGGAATGTTTAACATGAGGTCCAGTGTACTACTCACATGGTGTATCTATGCAGAATATGAAAATTATCTCGCCATTTATTTACTCAACACATGTGTTTTGAACATTTGTGGCACAAGATTGAATTTTATTTGATATTTTGCATCTGTTCTTTTAGAGAGGCATTTGGAATATGGAACTCTGGGATTAAGATGGTGGTGGTTTTTCAGTCACCAAGTTGTGTTTGACTCTGTGACCCCATGGAGTGCAGCACACCAGGCTTCCCTGTCCTTCACTGTCTCCAGGAGTTTGCTCAAACTAATGTCCATTGAGTCAGTGATGCCATCCAACCATCTCATCCTGTCACCTCCTTCTTCTGCCCTCAATGTTTCCCATAATCAGGATCTTTTTCAATGAGTTGGCTCTTTACATCAGCTAGCAAAAGTTTTGGGAGTTTCAGCTTCAGTATAAGTCCTTCCAATGAATATTCAGGATTGATTTCTTTAGGATTGACTGGTTTGATCTCTTTGTAGTCCAAGGAACTCTCAGTAGTCTTCTCCAGCATCACAATTCAAAAGCATCAGTTCTTCAGCGCTCAGCCTACTTTATAATCCAAATCTCACATCTATACATGACTACTGGAAAAATGATAGCTTTGATTATACAGACCTTTGTTGGCAAATTAATGTGTGTGCTTTTTAATATGCTATCTAGGTTTGTCTTAGCTTTTCTTTCAGGGAGCCAGCATCTTAACTGCATGGCTGAAGTCACCATCTGCAGTGATTTTGGAGCCCAAGAAAAGAAATTAAGGTGATACCACTAAATACTACTTCCTTAGGATATTGTGCAAATCTCAGTGAGGCCATGTTTGTGGACTCTTCTGTAGGAGATTGAGAATATTGTAGCTCTGTTTCATTTAACTCATCCTCAATTCAGTGCACATATACCCCAGGCAAGGAAGCAGAAAACTACTCCTAGCTTCTACTTTTATCCTTATTTGCTCCTTCCACACTTTGAATATTAAGAAATTTTCAAAATAAATATTTTTTTTCATAACACGACCTGGTTAGACTCTTACAAACCTATCATTTTGTGAACATAGGATGACTCGAATCTTCTGCTGCCATTTACTATTTCCTGACCTCTTTGAGTACCACCAATCATTGGAATATTAAAATGGAGATGCTTTGGGGGGGGATCATCTTTTTAGCTATTCTCAGATTGTTTCTCAAAGTAAGTTTAATGTGAAAGTTATATTTGTCATTTTGAGATACTTCCCTTGCTTTAGCAGCATGAACTTCGGTGACCTACCATTTTTAAATTTGGATTTTAAAAATCACTGTTGAAGGTATATGGATTACAAAGTCATTTTCCAAACACCCATTTTCTGGTTGCTCCCTGGTGATCCAGAGTCATTAACATCCTTAGCAATTTCCAGTATGATTGTAGTCACTTCATTCCTGAAGATACACTCAAGCATTCCACCTGCACAGAGGTTTTAAATCAGCCTGTAGTGGCTCTTAAATTTTATCACCACTGTTCACAGATATTCCCCATGCCAGCAGTGAGCTAAGTGTGCTCTTCTGTATATATCAGTCTTTCCACACTGTCATTACTCTTGTCCCAAGGATCAAATGATTGCTTCACATGTGAACAATACTAGGAATACAATAATCCCAAATCACACAAGTTTCACCAGTCTATAAACCATAGGTTAGCAAAGTTGGAGCCCAAAGACTGAATTTAGCCAGCCACTTGTTTTTGTAAATAAAGTATTATTGAAATCCTTTGTTTACACTATCTGTAGCTACTTTTTCATCACAGTGGAAGAGGTTAAGTAGTTTTGAGAAAGCCATATGGTCCGCAAAGTCTAGTGTATTCATTATCCATACCTTTACCAACAAAGTTTGTCAAACCCTGCTGCTCAGAAAAAAAAAAAAAAAAAGATTTGATCTCATTAAGTTGTCTATTCAAATTTGAATTCTCCTACAACCTAAGAATTGAGTTAGAATTTCCCCCCTCAAAATTTCAAAATATCCAGGGAGCAGTTACATGACTCTACCCATCTGTACTGGTTACATCTTGACATGACCTTCTGTTATTGATGCGCTTCCTCGACTCATAGCCCCAGCTGGACAAACATCAGCTTTCTAGTATAGACACAGACAGTTTCACAAATGGGATTTCCTGACTGAGACATTGGCCAGAACTTCCAGGCGTTTTATAGCAGTGGTAGAGTCCATCGTGGCCAGGTGAGTAATAAATGATAGTCACGTGCAGGAAATTGCTGTAGCCAGCAGAGTAGTAGGAGAGGTTAAAAACTACTATGCCTCACTGAGAAATAATTGTGAAGTGCTATCACCCAAAGGGAAGATCGATTTCACATCGTATCTACTGAGCCTTAGTAATCCCCAGGTAAACTAGTGCACTGGTTCTCAATTCTGACTGCACCGTAGATTCTTATAAAAACTACTGATATCCAGGATGCACTCAAAACCAGTTAAAACAGCATCTTTCAGGATGGACTTGGCTATTGCTTCTGAAGATACCAATTCTCCTTTTTAGAGAGTAACTGATATTGAGTCCAATCCCCAAATGTCATTTCCCCCTTGTTGCAGTGGTATAGTTACTGAAAAGTCTAAGAATGGCCTCAGTTTTCAAGAGAAAAAAAAATCTGATATAAAAATGCCATCTTTTCACCTTATACATTTCTCTCTCTCTCTCTTTTTTTTTTTTTTTTAACTATTTCGGTAACATCTTGGTTTGTTTTTTCTCTTTCTTAGTCTATGAAAAATAACTGGGAAAGTACATTTTTAAAAGTTTCCATTTAAATTGCATGTAACCCCTCTGGATATGTTCAAATGCTTTTTAAATTGATATGAAAATCCCCATATCTGGAATTTTACACCAGACCTAACATCGGATGAGCACTTCTTATGCATTCATTCTGGCACTGGATGATTTTACACAAATCATCTCACTTTATCCTCAAAACATCCCAGTTAAATAGGTTTTATTTGTCCAATTTACCATGAGAAACCTGAAGCAAAGAAACTTTAAGTGCTTTAGTACAAGTTCATCCAACTAAATAATGACAAGGAAGGAAGGAAAGAAGGACAGAATCGCAGAGTAACCCACAGCTCACAGGAAGGAATTATTTCTTCAAAGAGTTTCTACATATTGGGGTCACCTAGAGTCCAAAGGAAGTCCAAAGTCAAGTGGGCCTTAGGAAACATCTCTATGAACAAAGGATGGAGGTAATGGAGGTAAAGGAATTCCAGCTGAGCTATTTCAAATCCTAAAAGATGATGCTGTGAAAGTGCTGCACTCAATATGCCAATAAATTTGGAAAACTCAGCAGTGGCCACAGAACTGGAAAAGGTCAGTTTTCATTCCAATCCCAAAGAAAGGCAATGCCAAAGAATGTTCAAACTACCACACAATTGCACTCATCTCACACACTAACAAAGTAATGCTCAAAATTCTCCAGCTCAGGCTTTAACAGTATGTGAACTGTGAACTTCCAGATGTTCAAGCTGGATTTACAAAATCCAGCTGAACCAGAAATCAAATTGTCAACATCCACTGGATCATAGAAAGAGCAAGAGGATTCCAGAAACACATCTGCTGCTGCTGCTGCTGCTGCTGCTACTACTAGTAAGTCACTTCAGTCGTGTTCAACTGTGTGTGACCCCATAGACGGCAGCCCATCAGGCTCCACCGTCCCTGGGTTTCTCCAGGCAAGAACACTGGAGTGGGTTGCCATTTCCTTCTCCAATGCATGAAAGTGAAAAGTGAAAGTGAAGTCACTCAGTCACGTCTGACTCTTCGCGACCCCAGGGACTGCAGCCTACCAGGCTCCTCTGTCTATGGGATTTTCCAGGCAAGAGTACTGGAGTGGGTTGCCATTGCCTTCTCTGTGAAACACATCTACTTCTGCTTTATTGACTACACAAAAGCCTTTGTCTGTGTGGATCACAACAAACTGTGGAAAATTCTTAAAGAGCTGGAAATACCAGACCCTTTTACCTGCCTCCTGAGAAATCTGTATGGAACAACAGACTGGTTCCAAATCAGGAAAGGAGTACATCAAAGCTGTATATTGTCATGCTGATTATTTAACTTTATGCAGAGTGTATCATGTGAAATGCCAGGCTGGGTGAAGAATAAGCTGGAATCAAGATCGCCAGGAGAAATATCAATAACCTCAGATATTCATATGACACCACCCTTATGGCAGAAAATGAAGAAGAACTAAAGAGCCTCTTGATGAAAGTGAAAGAGGAGAGTGAAAAAGTTGGCTTAAAGCTCAACATTCAGAAAACCAAGATCATGGCATCCAGTCCAATCACTTCAAGGCAAATAGATGGGAAAACAATGGAAACAGTGATAGACTTTATACTTTTGGGCTCCAAAATCACTGCAGATGGTGACTTCAGCTATGAAATTAAAAGACAGTTGCTCCTTGGAAGAAAAACTATGAACAACCTAGACAGCATATTAAAAAGCAGAGACATTACTTTGTCAGACAAAGGTCCATCTCGTCAAAGCTATGGTTTTTCCAGTAGTCATGTATGGATGTGAGAGTTGGCATATAAAGAAAGCTGAGTGCTGAAGAATTGATGCTTTTGAACTATGGTGTTGGAGACTCTTGAGAGTCCTTTGGACTGCAAGGAGGTCCAACCAGTCCAACACAAAGGAAATCAGTCCTGAATATTCATTGGAAGGACTGATGCTGAAGCTGAAGCTCTGATCCTTTGGCCACCTGATGCGAAGAACTGACTCCTTGGAAAAGACCCTGATGCTGGGAAAGATTGAAAGCAGGAGGACAAGGGGATGACAGAGGATGAGATGGTTGGATGTCATCACAGACTTTATGGACATGAGTTTGAGAAAGCTCCAGAAGATAGTTAAAGACAGGGAAGCCTGGCATGCTTGCAGTCTGTGGGGTGAGAAAGAATTGGATATGACTGAGTAACTGAACTGAGCTGAATCTTTCAGTGATAGCATGAGGTGAAATTTATGTTTTAGTTTTCTCTCTTTTTAATTATGTCTATCTCCTTATTTTCCTACTGTATGTAGATAATGGAAATGACAATAACTTCCAGAGTAAGGAGAATATAGTCTGCTAGGCCTAAAACTAATCCTTCAGGCAAGATCAGTTTAAGTTCCAAATGTACAAGCCAAAAAGGACTTTGGGAATGGGTAAGCAAATTACTTCCTGAGGTGTGGAATGTAGAGTTAGAGGAGCGGTCAGATACAGACCCTGAAACTCAAATTTGTTCTGTAACTTTCACTTTTTGTTTAGCATAACTCCGCGGTTTAGCACTGTACCCCTAAGTACTAAGCTGCTAGGCTCAGGTCCATTTTAAGGCATTATGTATTATATTACATCTCTTTCAATCAAGCTCAGTCCATCTATCTAGCTGGCTTGCTATTGCTCTGTACATTAAAACACTGTATTGGGGGGGGCGGTCCTAAGATGGGGGAGGAATAGGACAGGGAGACCACTTTCTCCACCACAAATTAATCAAAAGGACATTTGAACGCTGAGTAAATTCCACAAAAAAACTTGTGAAAGCCGGCAGAGGACATCAGGTACCCAGAAAAGCAGCCCATTGTCTTCGAAAGGAGGTAGGAAAAAATATAAAAGATAAAAAGAGAGACAAAAGAGGTAGGGATGAAGCTCTGTCCCAGGAAGGGAGTCTTAAAAAAGAGAAGAGTTTCCAAACACCAGGAAAAACTCTCACTACTGAGTCTGTGGCGAGCCTTGGAACCACAGAGGGCAACATAACCAGGAGGAAAAATAAATAATTAAAACCCACAGGTTACATGTGCAATGGTACCTCCCCCAGCAGAGAAGCAGCGCAGATGCCTGCAACCACCACTAGCAAGCAAGGGCTGGGAAGGGAGGCGCCAGCTGCATTGCTTAGAGTAAAGACGGGGCCTGAATGCCCCGAGGGCAATCTGAGGGAACTAACTTGGGATAGCAAACCAGACTGTGGGATAGCTACCCCGTGAAAAACCCTAACCTAAGACACCGTCAGGCCCGCTCACAGAACAAAGGACTGAGCAGAGCTAGCCTGCTGCAAGTTGGCCCATTCCCCTCCAGTGACAGGAAGGCGAGGGCAGCCAGAGCCAGAAGGGGGCAGTCATGGCCCCAGAGAGGCATTATCTACCGAATTGCAAGCAGGCTTCATTGCTAGCCAAGACTTCTTGGGATTCTGGACAGTCAACATCCACCTAAGAACGTGCGCCAGTTGTACGTTCCGAGTGGCAGGGTCGGGGGAGGTGATAAGTCACAGCGACTGTGCTTGCCAAACACCTGGTCACCTGAGATGCTCAGTCCTGGGAAGGGCACAAAACGCAGGCCCAACTGAGTCTGCGCCTTTGAGGAGCACCCTAGTACTTGAACCTGAGTGTCTCAGACCTGGGAAGTGCATACAACCCAGGGCCAGCCTCAGACAGTTCCTGGCAGAGCAACCTAGAGCCTAAGCAGTGTAGACAGGGAAAGCACACATGCCGTGAGCAGGGGTCAAACCCAGTGTAGCCAAGACACTTTGAGCACATGCCAGTTTTATTTCTTTGCAGCATCCCTCCCTCCCCACAGCACGACTGAACAAGTGAGCCTAAAAAAAGTGTACACCACCTCCCCCTTGTGTCAGGGCAGAAGTTAGACACTGAAGAGACCAGCAAACAGAAGAAGCTAAAACAGAGGGAACCTGCTTGGACGTGACAGGTGCAATAGATTAAAATCCTGTAGTTAGTATCGACTGCACAGGAAGGGGCCTATAGATCTTGAGAAATATAAGCCAGATCAAGGAACTATCTGAAAATGAACTTTCCCCACACTGCCCTCGATAACACCAGAGAAAGTCCTAGATATATTTTTACTATTTTTACTATCATTCTTTAATTTTTTAAGTCCTCTATTACTCATTTAATTTTCATTTTTATAACCTACAATTTCTTTGCAAAAAAAAAAAAACAGAGATCCATTTTTTAAAGCAAACTTCATATACATATATATATTATAATTTTTGTGACTTTTTTCTTTAATATTGAAATAAATATTCAATTTTTATTGAATTAAATATTGCCTTCCTCCCTCTTCTCTTCTCTGTAAAACTCCATGAACATCTCTAAGCAGTCCAGATGAGGAGCGCACATAAGGAAGTGCTTACTGGCTAGCTTGCTCTATCTTCTTTGATTCCACCTCATCTCATCCTGGTCACCTCTATCTGCCTCCTCCCTCTTCTCTTCTCCATGTAACTCTGTGAAACTCTCTGGGTGTCCCTCACTGTGGAGAAACTTTTCATCTTTAACCTAGATGTTTTATCGATGGTGCTGTATAGATGGAGAAGTTTTGAGGCTACTGTAAAAATAACACAGAAAACCAGAAGCAGGAGACTTGAGTCCAAATCCTGAAAACACCAGAGAACTCCTGACTCCAGGGAACATTAATTGACAGGAGCTCATCAAACACCTCCATACCTACACTGAAACCAAGCACCACCCAAGGGCCAACAAGTTCCAGAGCAAGACATACCATGCAAATTCTCCAGCAACACAGGAACATAGCCCTGAGCTTCAATATACAGGCTGCCCAAAGTCACTCCAACCCCACTGACATTTCATAACTCATTACTAGACACTTCATTGCACTCCAAAGAGAAGAAATCCAGCTCCACCCACCAGAACACTGACACAAGCTTCCTTAACCAGGAAACATTGACAAGCCACCGGTACAAACCCACACACAGCAAGGAAACTCCACAATAAAGAGAATTCCACAAACTGCCAGAATACAGAAAGATCATCCCAAACACAGCAATATAAACAAGATGAAGAGACAGAGGAATACCCACCAGGTAAAGGAACAGGATAAATGCCCAACAAACCAAACAAAAGAGGAAGAGATAGGGAATCTACCTGATAAAGAATTCCAAATAATGATAGTGAAAATGATCCAATATCTTGAAATCAAAATGGAATCACAGATAAATACCCTGGAGACAAGGATTGAGAAGATGCAAGAAAGGTTTAACAAAGACCTAGAAGAAATAAAAGAGTCAATATATAATGAATAATGCAATAAATGAGATCAAAAACACTCTGGAGGGAACAAATAGTAAAATTAGGGAGGCAGAAGATGGGATTAGTGAGGTAGAAGATAGAATGGTAGAAATAAATGAATCAGAGAGGAAAAAAGAAAAACGAATTAAAAGAAATAAGGACAATCTCAGAGATCCCTGGGACAATGCTAAATGCCCCAACATTTGAATCGTAGGAGTCCCAGAAAAAGACAAAAAGAAAGACCATGAGAAAATACTTGAGGAGGTAATAGTTGAAAACTTCCCTAAAATGTGGGAGGAAATAATCACCCAAGTCCAAGAAACCCAGAGAGTCCCAAACAGGACAAACCCAAGGCGAAACACACCAAGACACATATTAATCAAATTAACAAAAATCAAACACAAAGAACAAATATTAAAAGCAGCAAGGGAAAAACAACAAATAACACACAAGGGGATTCCTATAAGGATAACAGCTGATCTTCCAATAGAAACTCTTCAGGCCAGGAGGGAATGGCAGGACATACTTAAAATGATGAAAGAAAACAACCTACAGCCCAGATTACTGGACCCAGCAAGGATCTCATTCAAATATGAAGGAGAAATCAAAAGCTTTACAGACAAGCACAAGCTGAGAGAATTCAGCACCACCAAACCAGCTCTCCAACAAACGCTAAAGGATCTTCTCTAGACAGGAAACACAAAAAGGGAGTATAAACTCAAACCCTAAACAATAAAGTAAATGGCAACGGGATCATACTTATCAATAATTACCTTAAACGTAAATGGGTTGAATGCCCCAACCAAAAGACAAAGACTGGCTGAATGGATACATAAACAAGACCCCTATATATGTTGTCTAAAAGAGACCCACCTCAAAACAAGAGCCACACACAGACTGAAAATGAAGGGCTGGAAAAAGATATTCCATGAAAATAGAGGCCAAAAGAAAGCAGGAGTAGCAATACTCATATCAGATAAAATACACTTTAAAACAAAGGCTGTGAAAAGAGACAAAGAAGGACACTACGAAATGATCAAAGGATTAATCCAAGAAGAAGATATAACAATTATAAATATATATGCACCCAACATAGGAGCACTGCAATATGTAAGACAAATGCTAACAAGTATGAAAGGGAAAATTAACAATAACACAATAATAGTGGGAGACTTTAATACCCCACTCACCCCTATGGATAGATCAACTAAACAGAAAATTAACAAGGAAACACAAACTTTAAATGATACAATAGACCAGTTAGACCTAATTGATATCTATAGGACATTTCACCCCAAAACAATGAATTTCACCTTTTTCTCAAGTGCACACGGAACCTTCTCCAGGATAGATCACATCCTGGGCCATAAATCTAGCCTTGGTAAATTAAAAAAAAATTAAAATCATTCCAAGCATCTTTTGTGACCACAATGCAGTAAGATTAGATCTCAACTACAGGAGAAATACTATTAAAAATTCCAAAATATGGAGGCTGAACAACACGCTGCTGAATAACCAACAAATTACAGAAGAAATCAAAAAAGAAATCAAAATGTATAGAGACGAATGAAAATGAAAACACAACAACCCACAATCTGTGGGACACTGTAAAAGCAGTGCTAAGGGGAAGGCTCATAGCAATACAGGCATACCTCAAGAAACAGAAAAAAGTCAAATAAATAACCTAAATCTACACCTAAAGCAACTAGAAAAGGAAGAATTGAAGAATCCCCGGGTTAGTAGAAGGAAAGAAATCTTAAAAATTAGGACAGAAATAAATGGAAAAGAAACAAAAGAGACCATAGCAAAAATCAACAAAGCCAAAAGCTGGTTCTTTGAAAGGATAAATAAAATTGACAAACCATTAGCCAGACTCATCAAGAAACCAAGGGAGAAAAATCAAATCAATAAAATTAGAGATGAAACTGGAGAGATCACAACAGACAACACAGAAATACAAAGGATCAAAAAGACCTACTATCAGTAATTATATGCCAATAAAATGGGCAATGTGGAAGAAATGGGCAAATTCTTAGAAAAGTACAACTTTCCAAAACTGAACCAGGAAGAAATAGAAAATCTTAACAGACCCATCACAAGCATGGAAACGGAAACTGTAATCAGACATCTTCCAGCAAATAAAAGCCCAGGTCCAGACGGCTTCACAGCTGAATTCTACCAAAAGTTTAGAGAGGAGCTAACACCTATCCTGCTCAAACTCTTCCAGAAAATTGCAGAGGAAGATAAACTTCCAAACTCATTCTATGAGGCCACCATCACCCTAATACCAAAACCTGACAAAGATGCCACAAAAAAAGAAAACTACAGGCCAATATCACTGATGAACATAGATGCAAATATCCTAACCAAAATTCTAGCAATCAGAATTCAACAACACATTAAAAAGGTCATACATCATGACCAAGTGCGCTTTATCCAAGGGATGCAAGGATTCTTCAATACCAGCAAATCAATCACTGTAATACACCATATTAGCAAATTGAAAAATAAAAGACATATGATTATCTCAATAGACACAGAGAAAGTCTTTGACAAATTTCAACATCCATTTATGATAAAAACTCTCCAGAAAGCAGGAATAGAAGGAATATACCTCAACATAATAGAAGCTATATATGACAAACCCACAGCAAACATTATCCTCAATGGTGAAAAATTGAAAGCATTTCCCCTAAATTCAGGAACAAGACAAGGGTTCCCACTCTCACCACTACTATTCAACATAGTTTTGGAAGTTTTGGCCACAGCAATCAGAGCAGAAAAAGAAATACAAGGAATCCAAATTGGAAAAGAAGAAGTAAAACTCTCACTGTTTGCAGAAGACATGATCCTCTACATAGAAAACCCTAAAGACTCCACCAGAAAATTACTAGAGCTAATGATTGAATATAGTAAAGTTGCAGGATATAAAATCAACACCCAGAAATCCCTTGCATTCCTATACACTAATAATGAGAAAACAGAAAGAGAAATTAAGGAAACAATTTCATTCAGCATTGCAACGAAAAGAATAAGATACTTAGGAAAATATCTACCTAAAGAAACAAAAGACCTATATATATTAAACTATAAAACACTGGTGAAAGAAATCAGATCAGTTCATTTCAGTTCAGTCGCTCAGTCGTGTCCAACTCTTTAGGACCCCATGGTTCACAGCACTCCAGGACTCCCTTTCCATCACCAACTCCCAGAGTTCACTCAGACTCACATCCATCGAGTCAGTGATGCCATCCAGCCATCTCATCCTCTGTCGTCCCCTTCTCCTTCTGACACCAATCCCTCCCAGCATGAGAGTCTTCTCCAATGAGTCAACTCTTCGCATGAGGTGGCCAAAGTACTGGAGTTTCAGCTTTAGCATCCTTCCTTCCAAAGAAATCCCAGGGTTGATCTTCTTCAGAATGGACTGGTTGGATGTCCTTGCAGTCCAAGGGACTCTCAAGAGTCTTCTCCAACACCATAGTTCAAAAGCATCAATTCTTCAGCGCTCAGCTTTCTTCACAGTCCAACTCTCACATCCATACATGACCACTGGAAAAACCACAGCCTTGACTAGACGGATCTTTGTTGGCAAAGTAATGTCTCTGCTTTTCAATATGCTATCTAGGTTGGTCATAACTTTCCTTCCAAGGAGTAAGCATCTTTTAATTTCATGGCGGCAGTCACCATCTGCAGTGATTTGGGAACCCAAAAAAATAGTCTGACACTGTTTCCACTGTTTCCCCATCTATTTTCCATCAAAGAGGACACTAATAGATGGAGAAATATACCGTGTTCATGGATCGGAAGAATCAATATAGTGAAAATGAATATACTACCCATAGCAATCAATAGATTCAGTGCAAACCCTATTAAGCTACCAACGGTGTTTTTCACAGAACTAGAACAAATAATTTCACAATTTGTATAGAAATACAAAAAACCTCGAATAGCCAAAGCAAGCTTCAGAAAGAAGAATGGAACTGGAGGAATCAACCTGCCTGACTGCAGGCTATATTACAAAGCCACAGTCATCAAGACAGTATGGTACTGGCACAAAGACAGAAATATAGATCAATGGAACAAAATAGGAAGCCCAGAGATAAGCCCACACACCTATGGACACCTTATATTTGACAAAGGAGGCAAGAATATACAATGGATTAAAGACAATCTCTTTAACAAGTGGTGCTGGGAAAACTGGTCAACCACTTGCAAAAGAATGAAACTAGAACACTTTATAACGTCATACACCAAAATAAACTCAAAATGGGTTAAAGATCTAAACGTAAGACCAGAAACTCTCAAACTCCTTGAGGAGAACATAGGCAAAACACTCTCCGACATAAATCACAGCAGGATCCTCTATGACCCACCTCCCAGAATATTGGAAATAAAAGCAAAAATAAACAAATGGGACCTAATTAAAATTAAAAGATTCTACACAACAAAGGAAACTATAAGCAAGGTGAAAAGACAGCCTTCAGAATGGGAGAAAACAATAGCAAATGAAGCAACTGACAAAGAATTAATCTCAAAAATATACAAGCAGCTCCTGCAGCTCAATTCCAGAAAAATAAATGACCCAATCTGCTGGGAGCCAGCACGGGAGATCCCACCCATGACAAGGTCATGTGGAAGAGACCTGACAAGCAAGGTGGATCAGGACTCAAGGGACCCCATGGATGTGCTTGAGCATCTACCCCAAAACCAGAATCTGTCTTACTATTTTCTGCCTTTCACCAACTCTTCTGACATTAACAGGGGGCTACCCCTGACCACCTTTCTCTGGAAAAGTTCAACTTAGGGCTTTAGTTAATAAGTCTCCTGGACATGATAGAAGTGTTTCAATTCAAACCCCTCTGATGGCTTTCTAGTTTGCCTGACAGGTTTATCCAGAGTCTTACAGCTACACATGTGATTGTTCACAGCCTCCCAACCGTGAGATACATGGGAAGCCTAAAACATTCTGAAAATATAGAGCCTTTCGAAGAGTTAAAAAATATAGAGCCTTTCGAAGAGTTAAAAACTATTAGAGTAGTGCTGGTGTAAGATTTCATTGTTGAGCCAATGCTTGCTGCCAAGTGCCCATATCCCTTATCCATTGTGCACCTGGGAGTGCATTAGTTAACATAGTTGGAATGTAAGAAAAACAAGTAGTAGCCTTGGAATTAACCACATCAGACCTTTGAGCTAATTGGTTCTTTCTTTGTTGTAACTCACTGCACCTTTGCTCCGTGAGAAGATAATTCTGTTTAGCACTTTCTGAAGCTGACATAGATTAGAAATATAAAGAAAAAACACTTCAAGGGAAAATAAGTTTTCTGGTAGAGCAGCCTTTATCAAAAAATGGTCATAAAATGTCCACAGGCCTCCAAGGCCAGAAGATAATGTACACAACATTGTTTATGGGAAAGGTATGCAGAAAAAATCCTGGTTTAGATAAAGACAAAACAGATGTAATGTTTGGGCTGACTCTACATGACTTTGCATCTTTCATTTCCCTCTATGTACAAGTCAAGGTATAAAAGTTCCTTTTGAAAATAAAGTTATGAGCCTCTCTCACTGAAGCTTAGTCTCCCCGTGTCATTCTCTCTCTCTCTCTCTCTCTCTCTCACCAACGTTGTCTCTCCTGAGGGTACCCCTGGATCCTGCTGGGGCTGGATCCCAGCACCAATCAAAAAATGGGCCAAAGAACTAAACAGACATTTCTCCAAAGAAGACATACAGATGGCTAACAAACACATGAAAAGATGCTCAACATCACTCATTATCAGAGAAATGCAAATCAAAACCACAATGAGGTACCATTTCACACCAGTCAGAATGGCTGCTATCTGAAAGTCTACAAGCAATAAATGCTGGAGAGGGTGTGGAGAAAAGGGAACCCTCTTGCATTGTTGGTGGGAATGCAAACTAGTACAGCCACTACCGAGAACAGTGTGGAGATCCCTTAAAAAACTGGAAATAGAACTGCCATAAGACCCAGCAATCCCACTGCTGGGCATACACACAGAGGAAACCAGAATTGAAAGAGACACGTGTACCCCAATGTTAAATCCAGTACTGTTTATAATAGCCAGGACATGGGAGCAACTTAGATGTCCATCAGCAGAAAAATGGATAAGAAAGCTTTGGTACATATACACAATGGAGTATTACTCAGCCATTAAAAAGAATACCTTTGAATCAGTTCTAATGAGGTGGATGAAACTGGAGCCTATTATACAGAGTGAACTACGCCAGAAAGAAAAACACCAATGCAGTATACTAACACATATATATGGAATTTTGAAAGATGGTAACGATAACCCTGTATGCGAGACAGCAGAAGAGACACAGATATATAGAACAGTCTTTTGGACTCTGTGGGAGAGGGCGAGGGTGGGATGATTTTGGAGAATGGCATTGAAACATGTGTAATATCATATGTGAAATGAATCTCCAGTCCAGGTTCGATGCATGATACAGGATGCTCGGGGCTGGTGCTCTGGGATGACCCAGAGGGATGGTATGGGGATGGAGGTGGGAGGGGGGTTCAGGATGGGGAACACATGTACACCGTGGCAGATTCATGTTGATGTATGGCAAAACCAATACAATATTGTAAAGTAATTAGCCTCCAATTAAAATAAATAAATTTATATTAAAAATAAATAAATCAAACGCTGTATTATTGGATATGTCAAAGTTGATTATGTCCTTATATACATGCATCTGTGGGGCCTACCAAGTGGTGCTAGTGGTAAAGAACCTGCCTGCCAATGCAGAAGACATAAGAGATGTGGGTTTGATCCCTGGGTCCGGAAGATTCCCTGGAGGAGGGCATGGTAACCCATTCCAGTACTCTTGTCTGGAGATTCCTATGGATCGAGGAGCCTGAAGGGCTGCAGTCCATAGGGTTGCAGAGTCAGACACGATTGAAGTGACTTAGCAAACGTGCATGCATACATGCACATGTTTGCATACATACATGAGTAGGTTAAATTCTAAACACAATTTGGGAACCCAAAAGCTTTTAAAGACATGAGGTTCTAGCAAGATTATCAAAACTACAAGTTGCTGTATCTTTTAACTACAGTAGCATTTGATTCATCAAGTATAACTCGAGGATATATGACTTCTGAGAATGAAGATGAGTAAAGTAGTGTCATTCAAGTAGATCACTGCTATTATACACTAAACATTACTTTTCTCATTCATTCCAGAATCTTCTGATCAAGCATATTCATATGTTCATATACTTATTTATATATGATATTTCTCTCCAATTATATATATTGTCACATTACCAAGAGCTGGTCTCAGCTTGATTTTTTTTTTCTGTGTTCCCCAGAGGGCCTAGGAAAATTACTGAAGATATAAGAAGTGGTTATAGGAAAGGGGAGAATATAGAGATCTTCTCAAAAAATTAGGTCCCTTTATTTATTTATGTAATTTTCATACAGTGCCTTGAACAGTGACAATAGATAATTTTTTGTTGAATGAATGAATTAATATATTACCTTATGACCTTGGAATTTAATAGAGCAAGAGCTTTGAAATCAGATAGAGCTGATTTTTACTCCAGGATCTCATTTCAGAAGTCAGTGAATTTCTTGGAGCTTCTATGAATCATCTCTACAGTGGAGGCCATTGCTTCCTAATGAAGTCAGTTGGTGGATTAAATGAGATCATAAATGTCAGAAGACTCCATGGTGCTAACAGTCCTCTTTGATTTATATCGCTGCACCTTCTCTGGTCATTCAATACAAGGCTTCTTTTGAAGTTCTTTGTGCTGCTGGTGGATTTGAATGGTATATGCCAGGTCTCATGAGGCCTAATCACTAGGTAGAAACCCACTAATAAGGCTCTTGGGCAGGGTGATCTTTAAATATTTGAAACTCAGCCTGAATAAATCTAACTATCCTGTTAACCTTGTTCTGTGCACTTTGACCTATTCTACATGAGAATGTCTCAGTTATTCCTATTGATGTTGAGAGGCAGAAAAAGAAATATCTGTCTCCTGATAGGTTAGAGGATCCAAGGTGAAATGCAGAGAAAACTAAATAGATTGTCAATTTGTTGGGGAAAAAAATAAAAGAAGACAAACACAGTGTTATCTAAGTGTAGTCCCTATAATCTCTAGGTAAGTTCCTCTGAGTATTTCCAGGTCTCCTGGGAATTAAAGAAAAGGCTGCCAGGATATCTGAACTCTATCTGCACTTCAATCAACACAGGTTCACTTTTATCCAGTTTATTTGGGGGGATTCAATGGAACATGATGTTTGAGTAAAGTTTCTACTGCTAAAATAATATCAGAAGCTACTTATATGGTGACAAAAACACTGTGTTTAGTGTAAGGAAATGTTAATGAAGGTAAGTATTATCTGTGCTGTGCATTGTAATGTACTAGAAATATTTACATAGAGCATCTCATGCAATCCTTACATATAGGTGTTATGAAGTAGGTACCTTCTTGTGTGTATGTTAAGTCACTTCATTCATGTCCAACCCTGTGACCCCATGGTCTGTAACCCACCAGGCTCCTCTGTGAATAGGATTATCCAGGCAAGAATAGTGGAGTGGATTACCATGCCCTCCTCCTGGGGATCTTCCCAACCCAGGGATCGAACCACCACTAGCACACCTGGCTTAGTGGTAACTTCTTAGCCTCATGTTTCAAATGATGAAAACAGATTCAGAGAGTTTAAGAGAATTGCTCAAGTTATACAGCTAGTTAGTAGTAGAATTGGGATTAAAATTTACATGTTATGGCAGCTGAACTGGCTTTATGATTTGGCTTTGCTAATTACTGACTATGTGAAATTGAATATTATCCTCTCTTTGGTACTAGTTTCCTCATCTGTAAAGCAGCTGTAAAGGGTTCAGGCTAGAAGGTCTTCACTTTAAACCAACTGATATAATGGAGTTCCAAATGTATGCTGTTTGAAGAAAAATATTGAACAATTGAAAAAATTAAAAATGGCTGCCTTCTATTAAATAGCATTAGGCATCTCCTGCTGATCTGATTACACCTTATTATAGAAAGGTGTCCAAAAGAGCAGAAGTGTCCATACTCTGTGCAGTTCTAGATCATTTTAATCATCATACACTGCTATCTTGTAGATCTAAGGCTTTCTGTGAAATCCATCATAAAATGAAACATCTCCTCCAAGGACACGTACATATATGCGCAAACACACAGGCAGATGCATACCAGATGAAAAGGCAACTTGTGTAACTGTCTTAGCTTGGGCTGCCATAACTTAATAGCATAGATTGAGTGTCTTAAACAACAGGAATTCATGTATCACAGTTCTAGAGACTGGAAATATCAAGATCAAAGTGCCTGCAGATTTGATTCCTGTTGAAGGCTTGCCCATGGTTTGTAGACTTAACCTTCTCAATGTCTCTTTGCATGGCAGAGAAAGAAAAAGAGACCTCTGGTCTCTCTTCCTTTTCCTGAAAGAACAGCAGTCCCATCATGAGGGTCCAGTCCTCACGGTCTGCTCTAAACTATTACCTCTCAAAGGCAGTGCCTCTCTCTTCACATTGGGAGCTAGAACTTCAACACATGAATCTGAGGAGGACCCAAACATTCAGTCCATCACAATAGCCAAAGTTACTGGGTAGATAAATGTGAGACAGGGCTAAGGTGTCTTAGTTGACACGGGAAAGCTGCTAGGATTGTACTTGTGCACTTGACACAACAGCCACACTAGTCAGAAGACAAAAGCAAAAGTTCAGTTGAGAGGTTCTTCAGATACGAAGAAGTACAGATTAAAGACTTTGACATTAGAGATAATGGATTTGAAAGAGCCTTTGTGACTGCTCTTGTTGATGATAAGTGAAGCCTCTCATTGACATCTATGGAGATTTTAATCGCCTATTGGAGGGCATCATATTGAATGTACTGAAATAGCAGATCTTTAACTTCTTTATACTTTTGGTCTTACTTTCTCTCTTTGTCTCTACACTATATAATTTAAAAATTTCAATAAGCTAAACAACTAGCTAACAAAATAAAATAAAATGTTAACACCATGAAATGCATACTTAAAATATGAGGTGTGTTCTAGAACTTTCCCCTCACCTGTCTTTCTTAAAGCATTTGTATATGTTCTTCAAAGCTTTTAAACCTTTTTTGAATGTATCTTGGCCAGCAAAGGTCCGTCTAGTCAAGGCTATGGTTTTTCCATTGGTCATGTATGGATGTGAGAGTTGGACTGTGAAGAAGGCTGAGCGCCGAAGAATTGATGCTTTTGAACTGTGGTGTTGGAGAAGACTCTTGAGAGTCCCTTGGACTTGGACTGCTGAAACTCCAGTACTTTGGCCACCTCATGCAAAGAGTTGACTCATTGGAAAAGACTCTGATGTTGGGAGGGATTGGGGGCAGGAGGAAAAGGGGACGATAGAGGATGAGATGGCTGGATGGCATCATCAACTCAATGGACATGAGTTTGGGTGAACTCCGGGAGATGGTGATGGACAGGGAGGCCTGGCGTGCTGCTATTCATGGGGTCGCAAAGAGTCAGACACGACTGAGCGACTGAACTGAACTGAACTGAACTGTCCATACTGGCCCAGGATGACAAATTACATCTTGACATAAACTCCCTCTTTCAATGTGTTCTTACAAATTTCTCCGACAGCTTTCTTTTCTTTTGGATAATTAACTAACTAAATGATATTTGTTGGCAAAAGAAGAGGATTTGGCACTTACAGCTGTATTAGTTAGGATGCAATAAGTAAGAGAGAAGGTGTTGGTGCATTTGACAGTTTCTCTTCTTGTATAGTTAACTGTGCAAATGTCTCACACCTCAGTTCATCATTTCAAAAAACACATATCACTATGTGTAAGATGCTGTGTCAGAAGGTAGGAAGAATGAGAAAAAGAAGCAGTCACTCAGTTGTAAGCTATCTGAAAGCCCTGGATCTAGTGCAGTCCTCTATACATATAAGATGCTTAAAAAAATATCTGTTGAACTATATTGAGTTGAAGCAATTATTGCAGAAAGCTAACTGGGTTGTAGATAAGATAGGAAACATGGACCTTAGTTTCTCCATCTATGAAATGATACAATAGATACATGCTATCCTCAATATATATCTGTCAAGATACAAATGAGCGAGAGTCTATGGGGCCTAACTGGGACAGACCCCTCCCCCATATCCTGTGCTGTAGCTCCTCTCTGAAGTATCTAGGTAATAGTATCAATATCAAGTGCATATTTCCTGAGCTGCTCAGATCTTATAAACCACCACCAAATGGAAGAAATTAACTACTTGATCATGAGCATGTAACCCCCAGACACTCTGGTGCCTAAGGATTGATAAAATTAACCATCCATTTATATCACCATGAGCCAATCAGAGAATTCTGCACAAGCTGATCACATATCTCTCAAGCACCTCCTTATGTGGCCTTTAAAAATGCTTTGCTGAAACTCTTTGGGGAGTTTTGGGTTTTGTGGGGCACAAGCCACCCATTCACCTTGCATGGCTCTGCAATAAACATTGCTCTAAACTCTGACATTTCAGTGTTGTTTGGCCTCACTATGTGCTGGGCACACAAACTTGTGATCAGTAAGGAGGGAAGTAAAGTCGTAAAGAAGGTGAACTTTGGTTTCTGTTCAATTATCAAATATAATGAAATTACCTCTTTCCTTCAAATCATCTAAGGATGAAGGGAGTAAGGTGGGAATATGCCCTGTGATTCTGCTTCAAATGTTTTGCCCACTTTGAAGTATGTGGCCATGACTGTTTGCTCAACAGTCATCTGTCCCATGAGCTAAGAGAAAAGATTGATTAAGGAAATAAGAAATTTACAAAATCAACATTTCCTTCCGATCTTGGAATCTACAGAAGCCACTGGAATCCATACTCTTCAGTTCAGTTCAGTTCAGTCGCTCAGTCGTGTCTGACTCTTTGTGACTCCATGAATTACAGCACGCCAGGCCTCCCTGTCCATCACCATCTCCCGGAGTTCACCCAAACTCATGTCCATTGAGTTGATGATGCCATCCAGCCATCTCATCCTCTGTCGTCCCCTTCTCCTCCTGCCCCCAATCCCTCCCAACATCAGAGTCTTTTCCAATGAGTCAACTCTTTGCATGAGGTGGCCAAAGTACTGGAGTTTCAGCTTTAGCATCATTCCTTCCAAAGAAATCCCAGGGCTGATCTCCTTCAGAATGGACTGGCTGGATGTCCTTGCAGTCCAAGGGACTCTCAAGAGTCTTCTCCAACACCACAGTTCAAAAGCATCAATTCTTCAACACTCAGCTTTCTTCACAGCCCAACTCTCACATCCATGCATGACCATTGGAAAAACCATAGCCTTGACTAGATGGATCTTTGTTGGCAAAGTAATGTCTCTGCTTTTCAATATGCTATCTAGGTTGGTCATAACTTTCCTTCCAAGGAGTAAGGGTCTTTTAATTTTATGGCTGCAGTCACCTTCTGCAGTGATTTGGGAGCCCAAAAAAATAAAGTCTGACACTGTTTCCACTGTTTCCCCATCTATTTCTCATGAAGTGATGGGACCAGATGCCATGATCTTCGTTTTCTGAATGTTGAGCTTTAAGCCAACTTTTTCACTCTCCTCTTTCACTTTCATCGAGAGCCTCTTTAGTTCCTCTTCACTTTCTGCCATAAGGGTGGTGTCATCTGCATATCTGAAGTTATTGATATTTCTCCCCGCAATCTTGATTCCAGCTTGTGCTTCTTCCAGCCCAGCATTTCTCATAATGTACTTTGAATATAAGTTAAATAAGCAGGGTAATAGCTATTTGTAGTTAAAACCGTAACATCCATTCTCCACCTGACCTAGAGAAGCTCAATCCAGTTTGGGCTGCTGAGTTGAGCATCTGACATGTCGACACGAGGCCTAGAACTGTTGGAGCCATTTTGCTACTTCAGGGGAAGCCAGTCTGAGGAAGAATCTGGCTAGGTAGGAGAGCAGAGCTGAGAGAATCATAGAACTAGGACCACCGATGACATCATGAACGTGTGGTTCAAACTTTGGCTGAAATATATCCAACCTCTGGGGCTTTCAGGGAATGAGTCAGTTATGATTATTCTTGAAATATGTTTGATTCGGGGTTTTACAGTACTTTCTACAGAAGGGGATCTTATTTGCACACTTATACTGAGCTCTTTAGATGACCTGGTCTCACTTAATCCTCACAAAAAGCCCTGTAAAAGAAGCAGGACAGCCATTGGGGCAGTCATACCTGCTGAATCCAGATACAATTGTCAAAGCCTTCATGAACCTGGAGCTCCTGGTAGCTGTTCCCAGCCTGCTAGAGGAAACCCGAACAAAGAAAGCAATTGCTTTTTCTTCCATAAACCATGTTGCCTGGAAACTCTGGATCTAATGCAGCACTCTCTACATGTAGGGTGCTTAATAAATATCTTTTAAGGGTACTGAGTTTGGAGAATTAAAATAGAATGATCACCAGAGAAGTGCCTTCAGTGACTTCCTCTTTCTAGGGCCTGAGGCCCCAAGAACCTAATGAATAATGACGGTAGAGTCTTCTCATAGGTGAGAGGAATTCTCCTTGCTGGATCTCTGATTCTTTCTTTCAAGTTTTTGCTCTCATAGATAATCCTCAGGATGTATTTTATTCCCACTCCTCCTCCTCTCTGTCTGAACACTTAAAGTTTATTATTCATTTAGCCTGTCTATCCATAGTTTGATACAGCTTCTGTTTGCTTTTTTCCACCTCTGGACTCAACAATCCTTTAAAAAAAAGAAACTTTTTTTTTTAATCCAATGAGCAATGTTGTGATAGTTTCAAGTGGACAGCAAAGGGACTCAGCCATAGATATACATTTTTCCCCAAACTCCCCTCCCGCCTAGGCTGCCACATAACATTGAGCAGTACCATGGGCTATATAGTAGGTTATTGTTGGTTATCCATTTTAAATATAGCAGAATATACATGTCAATTCCACCCCTAAACCATCCTTACTCTTCATAAACGAACACCTTGGTAAACTCCTTAGTCAGTCCTTTTGCCAGCTTTCCATCAAAAGTATTCTCTACTAGTGAGAAATGAGATAGTGAACTGCCCCAGGAAGACATTTTTTATACCTTGTTAAATACAGGATTTCACAGATGCTTTATTGCCATAAAGATGAAATTTTTGCTTTATGCATTAATATTAGTTTTTTGTCCATAACTAAACTTAGCTGAGACTTCAGTGATATAATCTGTTCAGAGACGTTCACCATGAACCTCTCTGGAAGACAAAAAAAAAAAATCACATTCAACTTCCCTGGGAGCTACATTAAGGTTTGTAAACAGTCATAGATCATATAGTAGCAATTATTTCTTGTCACCAATTGGAATTAGAATAGCATCTTACATGGTAAAAGATGTTATGCTTTTATTTGTTGTTATCTATGGCAATATGTTAGCATCCAAGGGGGCATTTCCTATTACAATCAACTTAAATGACAATGAATCTCTGACAGGAAAAAAAAAAAAAAAAAAAAACATCAGAGAAAGAATATGGAAAGTACTTACCCGTAACTTCAAATTAAATAACAAAGTTATTCTTCTGTTGAATACAAAACCCGGTGCCAATGACTTTGCATTTCTGATTGTCATCTAGTATGGAGGAGAACTTGGCAGAGACAGTTGCTAATTGATCATCAAAATGAAACCGTACATTATTGTGGAAGAAAGCTACCACCTGTGCTACCTTCTAATAGGGTTAATTATCCCTAAATGATCTATTTCAGGATTAAGCAATATTTGTATTATATACCAACCCAATAGCTCTTCCTTGTCAGACAAATTTTGACAAATAATAAAAAGGAAACAAAATATAGTCTTTCTCAATATAACATTAAGGAACTTTGAATTAGATTTAATTTACTGGACATGTCTCTGTGATAATGTCTATCTGCTATATAAGAGCCTAGATGTAGGAACCTTATGACAATTATATCTAGGAAAACCAATGCTTATGATCCATGTAACATTATTATGGTTGCTACTATTACTACTAGCTGTACTTGTCACATGTGTGAGCTACTCAATATGACTGTCTTTTCTGTATTTGGAAATCCCATATCATGAGGCAGGACTTCCTTCTCACTCATGATTTTAATCTGCATCAAAATTTAACAACATGTGGTCTAGGATAAATTTTAGGATTTGGGCTAGTAAAAAAAAAAAAAAAAAAAACCACACACACAAGCAAACAAAACTCCTCACTCGGTGAGAAACCTGCAGGTTAGCCCAAGGATTCTCTGCCCATGACTTTCCACTTAAGATCCTTTTTGTTGTGTGTCTATGACAGAGATATGTAAGTAGTTTTATTTCTTGAAAAATTTCATCTCCTAAACCCTCCTGGAAATGTAGCATTGTTGATTCAAATTGCCCCTAGCACCATTAATACATATTATTTTAAAACTATTAAAGATGATCTTGTAGAATTTACTTGATCCTTAATAATGCTTTATTTCCTTAGGATCCCATAATCGTTTCTTTGTATTTATTATTACTTTTTCATGGGAAACAGCATTTTATTAGTTAAAGAGTCTATGCCTCCCCCATTAACTGCAAAGAGGCTTCCCTAATACCAAAAGAAATCTTCCATCAATCCATATGTCTAGGATTCATGAGGATGACTTCAGGGATTGGCAGACAGCTCCACAATCTCAAACTAAATTCTAGAACCAAAGATGAGTTTAAGATGGTTATCTTAGATACACCTGAAGTGTGTATACAAGGCAGGTTTCAGGAAGATTCTGAATTTTTTGTGCCAAATATATACATTGAAATAGACTCTTAATAGCAATAATATTGCTATTATTATTATTGCCCTTTTCATCCATTGACAGAGAAATAAAGAAGATGTGTTATACATGTATAATAGGATACCCCTCAGCCCAAAAAGGATGAAATGATGACATTTGCAGCAACACGGACAGACCTAGAGATTTTCATAGCAAGTGAAGTCAGACAGAGAAAGACAGATATCATATGATATCACTTACATGTGGAATCTAAAAAAGAAATTAGTGAATATTTTTAAAAAGGAAATAGACTCACAGATACAGAGAACAAAGTAGTGGTTACCAATGGGGAGAGTGAAGGAGAGATGCACAAGACAATCATAAGGGATTAAAAGGTACAAACTATTATGCATAAAATAAATAAGCTACAGGGATGTATTGTACAGCACAGAGAATACAGCCAATATTTTATAACTGTAAATGGAGTATAACCTTTAAAATTTGAATCACTAATTTTGTACAACTGTAACATATAATATAGAACAACTGTATCTCAGTTTTTTTTTTTTTAATTTTATTTTATTTTTAAACTTTACATAACTGTATTAGATTTGCCAAATATCAAAATGAATCCGCCACAGGTATACATGTGTTCCCCATCCTGAACCCTCCTCCCTCCTCCCTCCCCATTCCATCCCTCTGGGTCGTCCCAGTGCACCAGCCCCAAGCATCCAGTATCGTGCATCGAACCTGGACTGGCAACTCTTTTCATACATGATATTTTACATGTTTCAATGCCATTCTCACAAATCTTCCCACCCTCTCCCTCTCCCTCAGAGTCCATAAGACTGTTCTATACATCAGTGTCTCTTTTGCTGTCTCGTACACAGGGTTATTGTTACCATCTTTCTAAATTCCATATATATGCGTTAGTATACTGTATTGGTGTTTTTCTTTCTGGCTTACTTCACTCTGTATAATAGGCTCCAGTTTCATCCACCTCATTAGAACTGATTCAAATGTATTCTTTTTAATGGCTGAATAATACTCCATTGTGTATATGTACCACAGCTTTCTTATCCATTCATCTGCTGATGGACATCTAGGTTGCTTCCATGGCCTGGCTATTATAAACAGTGCTGCGATGAACATTGGGGTACTCGTGTCTCTTTCCCTTCTGGTTTTCTCAGTGTGTATGCCCAGCAGTGGGATTGCTGGATCATAAGGCATGTCTATTTCCAGTTTTTTAAGGAATCTCCACACTGTTCTCCATAGTGGCTGTACTAGTTTGCATTCCCACCAACAGTGTAAGAGGGTTCCCTTTTCTCCACACCCTCTCCAGCATTTATTACTTGTAGACTTTTGGATCGCAGCCATTCTGACTGGTGTGAAATGGTACCTCATAGTGGTTTTGACTTGCATTTCTCTGATAATGAGTGATGTTGAGCATCTTTTCATGTGTTTGTTAGCCATCTGTATGTCTTCTTTGGAGAAATGTCTATTTAGTTCTTTGGCCCATTTTTTGATTGGGTCATTTATTTTTCTGGAGTTGAGCTGTAGGAGTTGCTTGTATATTCTCGAGATTAGTTGTTTGTCAGTTGCTTCATTTGCTATTATCTTCTCCCATTCTGAAGGCTGTCTTTTCACCTTGCTAATAGTTTCCTTTGATGTGCAGAAGCTTTTAAGGTTAATTAGGTCCCATTTGTTTATTTTTGCTTTTATTTCCAATATTCTGGGAGGTGGGTCATAGAGTTAAACCTTGTCTTTGAAGCACTCATCCTCTACTACTTGAGGTCCTAACAATGTTTGTCATTTACACTAATGCACAAAGAGTCCACAAACCCCCATCCCTACCCCAACACAGGACCCAGGCTGAGCCAATCACTGTACTCCATCCTTGGTACAATCTTGATCCAGGATTGGATACCAGACCCATGGAGAGATAATTAGTATCTTCCCCAAGATGCAGAAACTGAAAGAAATCTTTCCACTAGATTAACTAAGGGAAATGTGAATATAGAGATATCTGTAGCCATCTTCCCCATCCTTTGTAGAGCACATCTATGCAGAATGCAGCCAAGTAAAACAAAGAGGTGGTGAGAGAGAATTTGAGACTCTAGACTCAACATCTCAATTTGTGTATTTCTCAGTTTATGAGCCAATGAATCCCCATTTTGTTTAAGCTAGTTCGTTTTGAGTTGGGTTTCTATTACTTGTAACAGAAAAAGTTTAACTAGTTCAACCACTTTCAAAGTAAAATCCAGGAGTGAAATTAACATACTTTCTGGATATATTTGCTTAGAGCAGTATACAAGTTGAAAGCAACTAGAGTTGAAAATAATCAAGGCTGGGCATGAGATGGGACAGTTTCTTCCAAGGTGGCTGACAGAGTCTTCTCAAGAATAGTGCTCCTCTTTGGAAGGTAGCAAAATGAATGATTCAAGTTCTTCAGGAAGTATTCATTTGAAATATATGAAATCACCATTTGTTAGGTCAGAAATTGTCAAATATCAATGTCACTTGGTTCAACCTAATACAGTTATCAGATAAATAGAAAGAAGATGTTTCACCTGGGTTGAGCTGCCGTCATCACCTTGAGTGTGCTAGACCATAAGTTTTATTCTTTGTAAAAGCCCCTATGGAAGTCTGGTGCATAATTTTGGAAGCACTGACACCCACGTTGATTATATAGCTAGAAAACTGGTTTCATCTTTATGTTCATATATGATCTGTCTTATGAGAAAATCTATATATTCTTTTTTTTAATTTAATTTTATTTTATTTTTAAACTTTACATAATTGTATTAGTTTTGCCAAATATCAAAATGAATCCACCACAGGTATACATGTGTTCCCCATCCTGAACCCTCCTCCCTCCTCCCTCCCCATTCCATCCCTCTGGGTCGTCCCAGTGCACCAGCCCCAAGCATCCAGTATCGTGCATCGAACCTAGGCTGTCAACTCATTTCATATGAACCTAATGATTTTCACAAACACAAGATACTTTGAAAGATTTGACCAGCACTCTCAGTCTGCATGCTCACTTGCTTCAGTCACGTCCTCTGTCCATGGAATTCTCCAGGCAAGAATACTGGAGTGGGTCAGCATTCCTTTCTCCAGAGGATCTTTCTGACCCAGGGATTGAGCCCAGGTCTCCTGCACTGCAGGCACATTCTTTACCATCTGAGCCATCAGGGAACATCTTTCTGTTTATCTAATAACAATATTAGGTTGAATCAAGTGACATTGAAGAGATGTACAAGGCTCTTTTCAATTGTATTGGAATTATAACAATCAACTAATCAGACATAATCTGTGCCTTCGTGGAACTTACATTCTGGTGGAAACAAATAACTGAAAACTGAATTATATATTAGAAGTTCACAAGTACCATAAGCAATAATAATGCAGGACACTAGGTAGGGAATGTGGGATAGTTTACAATTTTATGCTGGTAAGATGATCAGGGGAAAATTTCACTAAGAACATACTATTTAGGCAAAGCATTGATGGGGGTAAAAGAGCAAGCCATATAGCTGAAAGAGGAATGTTCTGACAGAGGAAATGGGAAGTTCAAAGAGGCCAGCATGGCTAGACAGAGCAAGCACAGAAAATCATAGGGAAGAACAGAAGTCAGAGAGGTCACCGGACACAGTACTTGTGGTTTGTAGCCATTACAAGGATTGGGCATTCACTTTGAATGAGATGGAAGCCCTCAGAGCATCTGGAGCAGAACTGGCATCATCTGACTTGTATTTTGACAGAATCACTTTGGCTAATGCATTGAGGACAGAATGATTGGGGACAAGGTTGGAAGTAATCATGCAGCTCAAGCCATCCTCCAGCTGAGAGATTATGGTGACCTGGAGTAGGGAACGGTAAAGGCAGTGGAAGTGATGGGCTTCTGGTCATAATTTGAATATGAAGTCATTCACCAGTGGTCTCAATTAGTCTACATTGGACCAGTTCTTCCCTGATACTCAATTGGGAAAGCTGGCCCATCTGTGCAATCTAGTAACATTCATGCTATGCAAAAAGGAAAATAAAATGAAACTAATAACCTGGCCCTTCCATCATTTTCTTTCAATTTTCTTCTCAGCTTAAGGACATTGCTCTTCTGGCTGTCATCATTAATAGCAATCCCTGGCACTATGCTCCAGCATCAGAGTCAAGAGTCTAGAAAACCATTCACTACAGACTGGTCAGATATACTTGATCTTTTATGAGAAAACCATTTTCCTGGCATCACCTTATGAATCCTCACTGACTGCTAATTCAATTCATTCCAATCGAGTTTCAAAGTCAAATGAAAGCATTTTGTATTTTTCCAAATGGCTTTTTTGGATTTAGAAGGTACAGGGGGAGAGGTCAGAATGATGAGAAGTATTGAAAGAGGGATTCAAGGGGGACAGCCAACAGAAATTTCTTCTGAACTCTGTATGTGTACTTGATCCACATTGAACCATTTTAGGTACTAATATGTTTTCAGAATCTTGCACTGTACTTGAAACCACGTTGTGTGTTCAAAAGCATTTGCTCTGCACAATATAACCTCCTGGGTGTGTGTTTGCCTGCTAATAAACTCCCACCCAAGGCTTGTATGTATTGGCAGACAGGCTCATACCCTGGGGTGTGTTACTGCTTGCATAATTAGCCATCAATTATCACCAGTTCCATTTGCACTTGTTCCATTTGCAGATCTCTGGAATTTCAAGCTTGCCCAATTAGCATGTTCTGAACTTTCTCCCACTTGTGAGAAAGCAGGATCGTAGTCCCTCCTTTGAGGAACTTCTTTCACGGGAGCGCCACACAACAACCCTATAAAAGGGGAATATTTTTACCAACCACTTTAAAGACTTCATGAAAACATTCATATGTCCAAAACAACAAAGTTATTACTTGGCAGTCCTACCTTTTCTTGAGTTAGAAAGGGCTCTTGAGATCACTGCCTTTTACTGCTGAAGAAAATCAGGCCTGAAGAGTGAATATGAATTTCCCTGCATCAGGTCTCTTTCTATTCTGGTATGTGCTTAAAATTCACCTTTTACTTCAAGACTGAATTATTTTAGATCCACAGAATTACAGGAATCAGTGGCACATTTCAAAATATCCCCTTCTCATGTCAACTATACCAACTGCTGATTTTACTAACCTTAGAATAAATGTTCCCTCACATGAATCTGTTTGTGTTGTCTCAATATTTTGAAAGCTTTGGGAGCCATAACTCTATGTGAAACTGTTGGTCAGTTGCATCTGGCTCTTTGCAACACCTGCCAGGCTCCTTTGTCCATGGAATTCTCCAAGAATACTGGAGTGGGGTGCCATTCCCTTCTCCAGGGGATCTTCCCAATTCAGAGATCAAACCTGCATCCCCTGCATTTCAGGCAGATTCTTTACCATCTGAAAAGAATGGTCACCAGGGAAGTCCCTGGAGCTCTATGACAATATTTAAATTAATAACATCGGGGAATTCCTTGGGGCCCAGTGGTTAAGAATCCACCCCACCAATGCAGGAGACACAAGTTTAATCCCTAATCCAAGAAGGTTCCACATGCTGAGGAGCAACTAAGCCTCTGGGCCACAACTACTGAGCCTGTGTGCCCCACAGCCCATGCTCTGCAAGAAGAGAAGTCACCACAATGAGAAGCCCGTGCACCACTACTAGAGAGTAGCCCCCATTCGCAGCAACTAGAGAAAACCTGGGTGAGTATCAAAGACCCAGAGCAACCAAAAATAAATAAATCAAAATTTTAAATAAATACAGTATTAAAAAAAATAACACAGGGCCTCTCTTGGTTTTTCTAACCCAAGGTGGGCTTTTACATCTTTTGCTTTCATCTATGACTGGATGCAGTTTATAAAGACTGGTTGTCTCTGAGGCTTCGAACTCTCCTTTGCCAAATAACAGCTTTTCAAGTTGCTGGTAGATCAGGTGACCTTGAGTGCCCCGAAGCCACAAGTGTTAACATAATTTTAGTGTAAACTGTACTAGAAGAAAAAGTGAAGTATAAATTATGCTTTTGACCTTTGTATTTTACAGCTTACACAGGCTTCTGGATCTTTAAATTATAGATTTTGAGCCCCATTCAACTATATGAGTCCTTAATAGCTGACCTATTTTGGCTTTTTCATAGACATAATTTGAAATGGTCCAGCCTTTGAAGGGTAAATCTGTATGCAATGTGGTCAAGAAAAAGCTCTGATTGGTGACATGGTTAACAATTTAACAGATATTGTTCCACATACCTTTTCCTGCATGAACTTCACTATACTTATTACATTATTTTATTTCATAGCAGAGTATGCATGAAGATTAAGTTAATAAAGCTGAATCAGATAGTTAAAATTTTAGTAATTTGATCATTCAAGTGATGATATAATGACTAGAAAATTAT
Source organism: Bubalus kerabau (assembly GCF_029407905.1). Classification (NCBI taxonomy): domain Eukaryota; kingdom Metazoa; phylum Chordata; class Mammalia; order Artiodactyla; family Bovidae; genus Bubalus; species Bubalus kerabau. The sequence continues at coordinate 31,353,125 of NC_073647.1, read as the reverse complement.
ACTAGAGTCAAGAAACCATCGTTTTGTCCAGATCTACCACTTATCAGCTGGTTTCCTGAATCAGTGAAGAGTACTGTTGAGAACTTGACTTTTCGGATGAGACTGACATACTCAAGGTGTGACCTTGGACAAGCTACTTAATCCCTATATGCCTAATTGTTTCTGTCTATAACATGAACAGTGATGTCTATTTTGCAAAGCTAACTGTGAAGGTTACATGATTTTTACATAAATATCTCAGCATTTACGAATTGTTATTATTACCATGAGGAGCCAGAAAAGGATGCACAGGACTGTGTTTTCTGAGGATGTTAAACATCCTCAGATGTTTACATCAATTTGACAACAACCTCTCACATTACAAGATTTAACATCCATGCAAGGATTCTGGGATACTGTGGCAAAACGCTGCTGGGGAAGCTTCTTTACCACTAGCACCACCTGGGAAGCCCCACGCAAAGCAGGAAAACTTACCAGATGGTTGTGTCACACTGCAGACCCTGGGAATGCATCCTTACCAAAGTAATAATGAAAGTGGCAATGAAAGGGACACCAGTTTGACTCTCAAGTTTGATGGGGGTGACATCTGTAGGCCACATCTAAAAACAGACTCATTGATAACAATGGGGTGACAGGATTCTGAAAAAAAAAAAAAAGGAGGTCACATGGTAGAGCTTAATATCAGAAGCAAGGTGGTAGATATAATATTCATAATGAGTGGCCAGGTTGCAGTGGCAGCCAAGGGATCCTGACCTGCAGAAAGTTATAAAGGTAGCTAGTAGAACACAACATTTTTAGAGGCAAAATTGATGTGCAGCCAAAATAAGTGTCTATAAGTGTTTGTCTATACAGTAAATAAGGACTTTCCTGGTGGCTCAGATGCTAAAGAGTCTGTCTACAATGTGGGAGACCCAGGTCCAATCCCTGGGTCAGGAAGATCCCCTGGAGAAGGAAATGGCAATCAATTCCAGTACTATTGCCTGGAAAATCCCATGGACAGACGAGGCTGGTAGGCTACAGTCCATGGGGTCGCAAAGAGTTGGACACGACTGAGTGACTTCACTTTCTTTTCTTTCTATACAGTATATGCTGGAGAAGGGCATGGCAACCCACTCCTGTATTCTTGCCTGGAGAATCCCATGGACAGAGGAGCCTGATGGGCTACAGTCCATGCATTCACGAAGAGTCAGACAAAACTGAAGAGACTTAACACAGCACAGCCAATAAATTAAAAATTTTTGGACACAGTTGGAAAAGGAGAGGGTGGGATGATTTGAGAGAGTAGCACTGAAACATATACATTACCATATGTAAAATAGATAGCCAGTGTGAGTTTGGTGTATGACACAGGGAACCCAAAGCTAGTGCTCTGTGACAACCTAGAGTGGTGGGATGGGGAGGGAGGTGGAAGGGGGATTCAGGAGAGAGGGGACACATGTATACCTGTGGCCGATTCATGTTGATGTATGCAGAGACCATCACAGTACTGTAAAGTAATTATCCTCCAATTAATATAAATTAAAAAAGAATGGATAATCATTAATGCAAAGGTTTTCTTCCTGATCAAAAGACATGATCTCTTGCCCAATTTCCTGAGTGAGCCTATTGTCAGACCTCTATAACCTAAGGACTAAATACCCCAGATCCCTAGAGTAAAGACTCTGTAATGCCAGAGCAAGTATACCTGGAAACAATAATCCCATTAATTCTGCAAAGGGAAAATAACTCCTCTATGGATAAAATATTCAACACTAAAAAGGAAGGTACAAAAGTCTTATCAGAAAGTATAGAGATTTCTTTTGAGCAATAAAAAGTGGTATATCTCAATGAAGTCAAAGCATCATAAGAAATTAACACCAGCATAATTATTTAACCATAAAATAACAGTGTGTGCCTCCTGGTATCCATATCTCTCTCTCTGCTCTCACTTTTCTATTCTCCTGCTCTCCTTCTTTCTTTCTCTCTGCTAGATGACAACAAGATCATATGTTTTATTTTTTCCATTTATACTCATTTAATAGTGATAGAAATTGAAAATTTCAGTACAACCTAAAATCAGAGTTCTATGCACATACAAACACATGCACATATATTCAACACACACCAATATTATTTATGTATATTTCCTTAAATATTTTTGAAACATTGAGAAAAAATCAAAGAACATACATTTCACAGAACAAAAAGTATAATCGGTCAATAGCAAAATGACATGTTTATAAAAATCAGGTCTTTGGGGATCAATTTAATCACTGTATGAATGACATATTAATATGTTTCTAATGTTGGATGCTGAAGCTTTCTCAAGCAGGACTCAAAAGGCAAACCTGTGATGATCAATGTTCTTAAAATGTGATACATCAAGGTTAAATACAATCTATGTGACCAAAAACTTATAAGCTCCCCCCAAAAAAAGAGAGATCAGAAGAAAATATTTCTAACACATATAAAAAGTGACAATTAACATTTTGAATGTATCCATTTTACCTAAAAATCAATCACGAAAATATAAATATTAAATATAAAGAGTGACAAAGGATTAGAGTGGACAATTTATCAAAGAGAAAATTGAAAGGATGGTCAATTTCTCTGGTAATTTGAAAAGTGCAAACTAAACGATAGACAAACAAAAGTAGGGAAATGCCATTTTCATCCATCATGTTGACATTATTTAAAAGTTCAGCAATGTTAAGTGTTGATCAAAATGAGGAGAATTGGGTTCTCTTTTATTTTTTTTTAATTTTATTTTATTTTTAAACTTTACATAACTGTATTAGTTTTGCTAAATATCAAAATGAATCTGCTTATGGACTCTGTGAGAGAGGGAGAGGGTGGGAAGATTTGGGAGAATGGCATTGAAACATGTAAAATATCATGTATGAAACGAGTTGCCAGTCCAGGTTCGATGCACGATACTGGATGCTTGGGTTCTCTTTTAAAATATCAGTGTAGGGACTTTCCTGGTAGTCCAGTGGCTAAGACTCAGTGCTCCCAGTGCAGGAGGCCCAGGTTCGATCTGTGGTCGGGGAACTAGATCTCACATGCTACAACTAAGAGTTCTCATACCACAACTAAAGATTCCATATGCCACAACTAAGACCTACCTCAGCCAAATGAATATATTTTTTTTAATTAAAAGAAAACTTTTAGAACCAATGTGTCAATATCTATAAAATGACTTGCTAGGAATTTGATTAAGATTGCACTGAATCTGTAGATCAAGTAGTTAAGAACTGCTATCTTCATAATATCATGTTTCCAATAAATTCTTAAGTATTTTACTTTTAATTGTGTATTAAATATTTTCATAAACATAGTGGATAAATAGGATTAAATTCCATTTCTTTGTCCTATACTGTTTTATCAGAAACACAAAGTAGTTTTCTTTTCCTTTATTCAATGTGAAAAAAAAAATGTATCTATGCAGATCCAGTATTTGCCAACAAATGGAGTCTGTGGTGTGTTTCTGTCCCTTCACCCCACTTTTCTTCCATGAGTGATGATGCTAGTTAATCTCAACAAAAATACTGCACTGTAAACTTTATGGTCTCATACGAAAGCAGCAAATCAGGAGAGTAATGAATTTCAAAATACTGGAGTAAAAATAAGCACATTTGCATGAAATTCACAGTAAAACATGCCCTTAGTTGACAAAATACATATCTATCACAAACAAGACTTAAAATTTACACCTGGAAACCCCTACATTTGGGATTTGGTATAATACCCTTGGCAGATCTGTAGCTTGAGAGCAGATGGATATACACAGGAGTGGGCTCAATTTCCAGCAAGTATTTTTCCAGTATATCTCATTTGAATTGTGTTGAAACATTTCCTAACTTCATCATTCCTGTCTTTATCATGGTAAACCAAAGAAGCTCTGGCAACACAAAGGTTTACAACATGTGAGTAAACCAGGGTTCTTCCTTTTCCTATCCTATCCATTACAAACTCACAGGTAGTTATTATCTTCCTTTGGAAACAGGAGATGGTTACCACTCCCCTCTCACTCTCCTGCTCTGTCTTGTGTGAATAATTATATCCCACCATGTGAGGAATAACTAAAGATCCAAGAGGAGAGGTATAATACTTTAGCCACCTTCCCAAACAAAATCCATGGACATCACTGTTCAATCATGACAAAGTGTTTGAAACCTGTTTGATATTGGACTGGGAATGTAGGAAAATGAACAAAATATATAAAACGTATGTTTTCAAACACTGAAAAACATGTGTATCATGACAGTCAGACTAGGAAGAGGGAAAACAGGAGATGAAAGATGATCATCCAATCTCTCTTCCCAGAGGCTCCTTCTACACTGCTATGCAGGAATGGGGACCCAAGCAAAACATAGAGGTTTTGTTGACTTGAGTTAGACATTTAGAATTAAAAATGCTGATGTAGCTGAAATATGTAAGGCAGAGTCTTGGAAACAGGGATCTGTGTAGACAAAGAGCTCCAGGAGTCTGTACTGGGTCCCTGTGAGTGTACTGTAGAACTTCAAATTACACAGACAAGGGTAACACTTCACAAGAATTAGGCAAAGTGATAGTAAGGAGCTGTGAGGTGAACAATTCTGAGAACTTGCACAGGTCTAGACTCCATTTGAGTTTTGACCAGCTAGAGTAGAGAGACTTGACTGGACATCTGACACATGCAAAGAGAAATCTTAAAAGAATCACACCTCAATAGTAGGGACCCATTAGGCTTAAAGTCAAGGCAACTATAGACATTGTCCTGAAAGGCTTAAAAACAATCCTCATAGAGATCTTGCACAGGTATCTAGCCAACAGAAATTAAAACATCTATTTATAAAAAGACTTATTCACAGATTTTTATAGCAGTTTCTATTTGAAATGCCTGCATATTGGGAATATTAATCATTTCCATTAAATGATAAATGTTCTGTTGATCAAGTTAACACTACTAAACAGAGACTGAATTACTGATACACACATGAACATAGATGAATCTCAGAAATACAATGCTTTGATTCAGATGGTAAAGAAACTGCCTGCAATGCGGGAGACCTGAGTTTGATCCCTTGGTCAGGAAGATCCACTGGAGAAGGGCATGGCAATCACTCCAGTATTGCTGCCTGGAAAACCAAGAATAGAAAAGAAAAGAGAAGAAAAGAAAAGCCTAGCAGGCTATGATCCATAGGATCACAGAGTCAGACACAGCTGAAGTGACTTACCATGCACGCACGCACGAGCTTCATAAGCCAGACATAGAGAACACTTGCTACATAATTTCATTTATATGGAGTTCAAAAACAGGCAAACTGACCTTGGTTGATAAATATTAGATCAATAATTGCCTGTGGGGAGGTGGCAATGACTAGATTCAGGCATGGGGAAATTTTCTGAGTGATAGTAATCTTCTATATCTTGATTGTGGGGATGGTTTCAGAAGTATAAGCACCTGTCAAAATCAATTAGTGGCAGCAGATTTAAAATGGCTTCATTGTATGTAAATAAATTATATATTCACTATATATAAATACGTTACATATGTCAGTACATTCAGTTCAGTTCAGTCGCTCAGTCATGTCCAACTCTTTGCGACCCCATGGACTGTATAGTCCATGGAATTCTCCAGGCCAAAATACTGGAGTGGGCAGCCTTTCCCTTCTCCAGGGGATCTTCCCAAGCCAGGGATCGAACCCAGGTCTCCTGCATTACAAGCTGATTCTTTACCAGCTGAGCCACAAGGGAAGCCCCACCAACACCCAGAGCCTACAAACTCATGTCCATCATGTCGGTGATGCCATCCAACCATTTCATCCTCTCTCATCCCCATCTCCCCTTCTCCTCCCACCTTCAGTCTTTCCCAGCATCAGGATCTTTTCAAATGAGTCGATTCCTTGCATCAGGTGGCCAAAGTATTAAAGTTTCAGCTTTAGCATCAGTCCTTCCAATGAATATTCAGGACTGATTTCCTTTAGGATTGACTGGTTGGATCTCCTTGCAGTCCAAGAGACTCTCAAGAGTCTTGTCTAGCACCACGTTTCAAAAGTATCAATTCTTCAGCGCTCAGCTTTCTTTATAGTCCAACTCATCAGTATATTATATGTAAACAAATCTCAATAAAATTGTTGTCAAAAATAAAAACAATAACATGTAAAGAGATAGCTGTCCAAGTTTCTTCTTGGTAGAAACCTTCGGTGTCTTAATCACAGGACAGCCAGAGGGAGAAGGGCAAAGTATCTTTCTTGCATACTTTCAGATTCCCATTAATTGTGTGGTATAATGTATCAGTTGTTTATTATGAGTCTTAACTCAGTGTCATGGGTCTTGAACTTAATATAAAATTCTCTTAAATTATGACAGTAGATTGTAGGCTCCTTTTTAAGGGCACTTTTGTGGTTTTCAGATACTGTGTTTGTAAGGAAAGGCTTAGTGGTGGCTGCTAGATAAATGCCACCTTAACTCAAAAGTGCGAGGTTCAAAGGATGTTCATCTTCACTGCCCTTCCTCTATGAAGAGTTTCTTTCAGTTCTTCTCCCACACTGACTCCTATAAACTGACTCAATCCTTTGTATTTTTGTATTATTTATAGCACATATTGTCCTGTATCATTTCTCATCTACCATCATCCTCTCTCCACTTGCTATCCCACATACCACCTAATAAATCCTAAAGGATATAGTACCCTTAAGTAAAAATTGAATTTGCTAATAATGCTCACTGAATCAACAAAAGAATTTCTGCAAAGAAAAACAAATGGATGAAAGATCCAATAGTTGGATAGTAAAATCTAAAATAATGAATAGAATGTTTGCTGAATCATAATACAGTATAAATGCCGTAGGCTTTGGAGTCTTAGCTTTCCTATTTGAAAAAAGAGAGTGATATCCTTGGGCACATGTAGTTTTATGAGAAATGTACAAGCTAAAACATGTGCCCACAAATATACAATAAACCTAATAATCAATTAACGTGTGTCTTCCAAGGTATGTATGTCATATGTATAGATAGAATATATATATATATATATATATATATATATGTATGTATACACACATGGATATTCATTTATATGTGAGAATAGTTAATTTTTTATATGTAGTATATACACATACATAGCTAAATATATGTATTATAACACCTATGTTATAATATGTTCACAGCAGCACATTCACAATAGCCAAGACAAAGAAGCAATCTAAATGTCCATCAGCAAAGGAATGGATAAAGAAGTGGTGTGTACACACATACACATATATACATGATGGAATACTACTCAGCCATAAAAAAAAAGAAAAAATAATGCCATTTGTAGCAACGTGGATCAACTGGAGATTGTCATACTAAATGAAGCAAGTCAGAAAGACAAAGACAAATACCATAGGATATCACTTAACTGTGGAATCTAATATATGACACATATGAACCCATTGGTTAAACAGACACAGAATCAGGGACATAGAGAACAGACTGGTGGTTGCCAAGGGGGAAGGGGTTGGAGAGAGGTGGAGTAGGAGTCTGGAGTTAGCAGATGTAAGCTTTTATATATAGAATGAATAAACAAGGTCCTAGGTATAGCACAGAGAACTATGTTCAATAACCTGTGATACTGAATTCAGTTATACATATATATGTATGGTGGTGGTGGTGGTTTCGTCGCTAAGTTGTGTCCGACTCTTTCAACCCCGTGGACTGTAGCCTGCCAGGCTCCTCTGCCCATGGGATTTTCCAGGCAAGAATATTGGAGTGGGTTGCCGTTTCCTTCCCCAATATATATGTATAAGAATGTATATATGTATAAAAAGAATGTATATATATGGAAAAGAATTTCTGCCTGCAATGCAAGAGACGCCTGTTAGATTCCTTGGTCAGGAAGATCCCCTGGAGAAGGGATAGGCTACCCATTCCAGTATTCTTGGGCTTCCCTTGTGGCTCAGCTGGTAACGAATCTGCCTGCAATGCAGGAGGCCTGGGTTCGATCCCTGGCTTGGGAAGATCCCCTGGAGAAGGGAAAGGCTACCCACTCCAGTATTCTGGCCTGAAGAATTCCATGGACTGCATAGCTCATGTGGTCACAAAGAGTCAGACAAAACTGAGTGACTTTCACTTTCCACCAGGGCATACACACTGAGGAAACAAGAATTGAAAGAGACACATGTACCCCAATGTTCATCACAGCACTGTTTATAATAGCCAGGACATGGAAGCAACCTAGATGTCCATCAGCAGATGAATGGATAAGAAAGCTGTGGTACATATACACAATGGAGTATTACTCAGCCATTAAAAAGAATACATTTGAATCAGTTCTAATGAGGTGGATGAAACTGGAGCCTATTATACAGAGTGAAGTAAGCCAGAAAGAAAAACACCAATACAGTATACTAACGCATATATATGGAATTTAGAAAGATGGTAATAATAACCCTGTATACGAGACAGCAAAAGAGACACTGATGTATAGAACAGTCTTTTGGACTCTGTGGGAGAGGGAGAGGGTGGGATGATTTGGGAGAATGGCATTGAAATATGTATAATATCATATATGAAATGAGTCACCAGTCCAGGTTCGACGCACAATACTGGATGCTTGTGGCTGGTGCACTGGGACGACCCAGAGGGATGGTATGGGGAGGGAGGAGGGAGGAAGGTTCAAGATGGGGAACACATGTATACCTGTGGCGGATTCATTTTGATATATGGCAAAATCAATACAATATTGTAAAGTTAAATAAAATAAAAATTTAAAAAATCTTATATAAAAAAATATTGTAAATCACATATACTTCAACAAAAAATAAATTAAAAAAATAAATACATGTATTATAAATACATATCCAGTAGCATTAGAAAATAAACTTTTTATCAGATATTTCATTAAAATTCAAGGTTATGCATAGAAAACTCCCTTACAGCCATGATTTCCTTTGTTCTATTGAAATATTTATTTATCATTTTATTTCATAGACATGCATACATCAAGATCATGAAATTTGCCATATATTAATGAATGTGTTAAGCTACCGTATACAAGCCACTTGACATCTTAAGCTAATAATTGATATTTATGTAACTATGCTAAGAGACATAACCTAGAAAGGAAGATTGGATTCTTGTATGACTTCCAATCTGGATAAAACATGAATATTTGACTGTAATTTTTATAATCAGCTGCAAGATATTTGGTTTAGCTGAGCTGAATATTTGGCCTAATCAGTGGATATGCCACTTAAAAACATCAAGTGTTACTTAGACATTTGCTGCTACATCAGGTTAAGAGTCTTATTTTTTTTTTTAATATCACAATACTCATGTTGACTATATGTATAGACACTGTATCCAAAAAAATAGAAGCTTCATATAAATAAAATGCACAAAAGATGCACTGAAAATTTCTTTTTAAAATTATAACTAAAATAAATAAATAAATAAAATTATAACTAAACAATAGTTATCGCTTTTGTTAGATCTGACACAACTTATTCATTAGAGAGCAACAAGTGTGCACATCTGTATATTTGCATACTAAAAATAGTTGTTCAGGAAACAAAAGGTTGCTTAGAATACATAACCTCTTACTCGTTTAAATTATATGTTTCCGAGTGGAGTATTATGATCTTGTTTTCAACTACATGTATGTGACTACCTAATTACAAAGCAGTCATTTTAAACATAGTGTTTACTTCAAAGCATTGTATCTCAGAATAAAAATGCATTAGAAGCAGTGATCAGGAGGAGGGAGGGAAATACATTCAATGCCTTGGACACAGACATCAGGATCTTCATCCTCCATTCTCAGGAAATTCTGTTGTGACCAGAGTTTATGCAGTGTAGATCGAATGCAGCTGTTTAGCTATGAAAATGCTGATAGTTCATGAAGAATCATGTAATACTGTTTTTGAAATTCATTATTAGTATTATTGAAAAGGATAGGGTGAGAATGGGACCAAGGGAATGCTGTCACAATGCTAATATATATATTTATTATCTCAGTTAGCTCTGTCAAGTTAGGGAATGAGGTTTAGTGGTGGTTCTTGCCAGTTGCGAAAGGCAAAGTTAGCGAGGAGGGAGATAACAGGAGTTAAGCTCAAATATAGAACTGGACCCTGAGAATCATGGCCAAAGTGCCCAATATATAAAATCCAAAGGGATGAGATAATTGAGCTTGTTTCAGTAATTACTATGATTTCAGTTCTTTCCCAGCAAGATCCTAGCTGGGAAAGGATGGGGAGCAAGGGTGTCAAAGGTATGATCCAACCCTCTAGGAGGAGAACAGCAAGAATTTGGGTTAAATGTCAGGTTCCAGGGTTTGGAGTCATCTATAATACCAGTGGGAATTGTAGGACCAAGGAAACCATGAAAGAAAATGCTAACCAGCATAGAGAGTGCACTGACATGGTGGTCATGCAGGTATACAGTCCTCTGCCTGCTAAATCAAGAGCAAAAACTTAGTCTAGACCTGACTTGATGGTTTGCTGTGGCTCTTTTTATATGCCTGCTGTCTGCTGGGTTGATTCGGGGACCACATGTGACTGCATAAGCAGAGGGCGTCAGTGCCTCCAACTGTGAGGGGCTGGAAGGGGCAGGGCAAGACAAAGAGAAAGGTGTCTCATTATGTGTGAATCAACCCTGAATATTCATTGGAAGGACTGATGCTGAAGCTGAAGCTCCAATACTTTGGCTAGCTGATGTGAAGAACTGACTCACTGGAAAAGACCCTGATTCTGGGAAAGATTGAAGGCAGGAGGAGAAGGGGATGACAGATGATGAGATGGTTGGACAGCATCACCAACTCAATGGACATGAGTTTGAGCAAACTCCGGGAGATAGTGAAGGACAGGGAACCCTGGCATGCTGCAGTCCATGGGTTCGCAAAGACTGACACGACTCAGTGACTGAACAACAACAAAATGCATACAGTGGTGCATCTACTCTGAATAGCTAATGACATCTCCCTGTTCTAGCCACCTTGCATTTAGCTTAAAAGATGTGGAAAGAAAAATTAAAATGGAGTGATACATGGTATTTTTGCTTAGTTAATAAATATAACAAATATGACCCAAGATGAATGATGAATGAGGAAGTAGTTGTCACATTAAGTAGGTACCAATAGCACTTAACCCATGCAATGTTTAACATGTCTAGTGAGTCCCCCTAACAACATTTGATGTCCCAGCAACTAAGATGTTTACTTTCATACAGATGGCCAAAAAGCACATGAAAAGATGATCAACATCTCTAATTATTAGACAAATGTAAATCAAAACTATAGTGAGTTATCACCTCAGAATAGTCAGAATGGTCATCTTGAAAAAGTCTACAAATAACAAACGCTGGAGAGGCTGTAGAGAAAAGGGAGCCCTCCTACACTGTTGGTGGGAATATAAATTGGTACACCATTATGGAATACAGTATGGAGGTTCCTAAAAAACTAAAAACAGAACTACCACATGATTCAGCAATTCCACTCCTGGGCACATATCTAGAGAAAACCATAATTCGAAAAGATACATGCATCTTTATGATGATAGCATCACTGTTCACAATAGCCAAGACATGGAAGCAACCTAAGCGTCCATCAACAAATGAATGGATAAAAAAGATGTCTGTACACACACACACACACACACACACACACAAACAAACATTATGGAATACTACTCAGTCATAAACAAGAAAGACAATGTCATTTGCAGCAACATGGATTCAAAGAGAGATTATCATACTAAGTGAAGTCTGAAAGAGAAAGACAAATACCATATAATATCACTTATATGTGGAATCTGAAATATGACACAGATGAACCCATCTGTGAAACAAAAACAGAATCACAGACAGAAGACTGGTGACTGCCATGGCAGAAAGGGTTGGAGTTAGCAGATGTAAGTTTTTATATATAGAATGGATAAACAACAGGTCCTACTATATAGCACAGAGAACTATATTCATTATCCTATGAAAAACCATAATGGTTTATATAAAAAAGAATATATACATCAAAAAAGAATGTATATATAGATATGTATGTATATGTATAACTGAATCACTTCATTGTACAGCAGTAATTAACACTGTAAGTCAACTATACTTCAATTTAAAAAATTTAAAAATATAATGTTTACTTTCACAAAAGGAGATAAAGCAAGTTCACACATGTTAACATAGTCCATGACAAAGCCACATAAAAAAACAGATTTACATGCCACAGTAAACAATCCGTGGCATCATCAATTAGATGATGTTAATTTATCCATCATTTAATTTCTTCTCAGTGATTAAATACATTATTACAACTCTTCTGAGGCCACAGTATGAGCACACTGGAGTCCTAATTAGCCACCACAAGTTGGTTAGTGCAATACTGATAGAACAAAACCTGGAATCTGAATCCCTTTTTAAATAGTTTATGCAAATTTACTCTTTATTCTCTGGCTATTTGCAATCACAATTGAACTTTTAAATGGAGTAATAATTTTACTCAGTAAAGTGTGCATGCCTCCAGCATCTCGCCCCTCTCTCTCTCACTTGTTTATTCTGTAACAAAATTATAGTGTTGTCACAGCATACAATTTTAGTTCTCCTTAAACCTATGTTGCTGAAAAACATACTGGTCCCCAGGGCTCACCTTTGGTGCTTTCATACAAAACTTTTTCCCTTATAGGCGATACTGACAAAAATTGGCTGAAATTTTCTATTCAGGCCACAGTTAGAGGAGCAAAATGGACTTTTTGCCTCATTTTCCAATTAAGTTTAAAATAAAAAAAGTATTTTCTCCCATGCACTCACAGGCATATGATTCTAGTCTGTTCTTGTTCTGCTCTCTAATCCCCTCTCCATTTCTGGACCACATGAATAGATTTCATTTAGAAGGCAATGGCAACCCACTCCAGTGCTCTTGCCTGGAAAATCCCACGGACGGAGGAGCCTGGTAGGCTGCAGTCCATGGGGTCGCGAAGAGTCGGACACGACTGAGCGACTTCACTTTCACTTTTCACTTTCAGGCATTGGAGAAGGAAATGGCAACCCACTCCAGTGTTCTTGCCTGGAGAATCCCAGGGACGGGGGAGCTTGGTGGGCTGCCATCTATGGGGTCGCACAGAGTCGAACACGACTGAAGCGACTTAGCAGCAGCAGTAGCAGCATACAGAGTGAAGATAATGCAATCTCCAGCTCTGCTTTTCAGGTGAAAGTATTGCCTTTGCAAACCTCAAATGGTGATCAACAGATAACTAAAGCAAGAGCTCTGCTTTAGAACAGATCAAAAGTGTCACTTTTTCCCCTATATATAAGGATACTAAAAGATGGTGACAGAGATGAGAAGCAGAAAGTCAGATGCAAGAAAATGTCATAGTTCAGGGAACTCTTGGTTAGAATTATAAAAGAAGAAAGAGTTGACATTTATCAGAGAAGATGAGTGATGTCACTGTTGTTGAGATGGGTGGTATGCTTGAAGAAGATAGGACCACATACTCAGAGTGAATAGTTTTCTGTCATGAATAGAGATCAAGTTTATAGGGTTTATGATGTGATATATTGGTTAAGAGCATGAGGACAGACTCAAAACTGAAGAGTAAAAGATGTACCGAAAGCACACATCTCTGGCCCATTTTAAGTGGACAATATCTTCTCTTCAGGAAGTTTCCAACAGTCTTGACTTGCAACCCGGGGGGGGGGGGGGTTGAGGATAAATGTGCACACTAATCATATTCAACTGGTTTCAGTGAAGATTGTTATTAGGTTATGATGGTGTAGTTCACTTGACTCAAAGGTAAATCTCTCTTTTCCAAGAAAAGCTGAATCTATCTTGAATTTGAATGCCAAGATCCTTGAGAGCCATGGAATTGCAGCATTCACCAACAGTATGGAAAATCAAAGATTCTATTGACCAATGATTTAATTTGATAAAAAATAATGTAGAGAGGTGAAGTAAGACACTGGGAGGAACTCATTATCTATTCTGCTTGCATTAAAATATAGTGAAGGTTCTGCTATAATGAATTCATGAAATAATACAAATAAGGGCTACAGAATCAGGTAAAGTGTATCTGTTTCCCACATCTACATTCATGCCAAAAATCAATCAATGAAATGAGAAAAAAATAATACATTTCTGAGGGAGTAGGCACTCATTAAATGATTTCTGCAAGTGATAGAATACTTTGATTCATGTTTGGATAGTACTTCAGGTTATTTTAATTCCTATGATCATTATTAGCATCCCCAATACCCCATCAACTTCAGTTTTGTAGCAGGAGTAATTAATATGCATGGTGTTTCTCTCATTTGCCTGGAATTACAGATGATGACTCCAGCACCAGTGTTCTGGGCTTTATCTTGCAAATGGGACATTGACTAAAATGTGAAGACCAAAAAAAAAAAAATGTGAAGACCATTGGGTCCCTTGAACTCATATAATTTGCATTTGGGACACAGTAAGTTCCGCTTATATAAGGATGGCCTGATCAGTTCTCAAAATAATCATTTTTTTGAAAATACTGACATTAGCGCACATTCTCGAAGAGAAGTAGACAGTGTCCTAGAAGAAAGAAAGAGAGATGATTACCTCTAATACAGTCTTGCAGTATTTTGGCCAAGTCACTTAATCTCATTGTCATAATGTTCCAACTGTTTCACTGGTAAAGAAAGAGTATCCAACTACTTCAGGATTCTCAAATGGGGGTGGCAGGGAAGAACAGTGATCTGCATTCAACAAAAGGCCTATTGGCAAGTCATGGATGAGCTTTCATTTTCAAAATACACAGATTCCTACCCTAACCATCCTCTCCTCCGATCTTCTAGAAGACATAATATTAGTGATGGCTTTCCTGGTGGCTCAGTGGTAAAGAATCCACCTGTCAATGCAGGAGACATGGATTTATTCCCTGGGTCAGGAAGATCCCCTGGAAGAGGGCATGGCAACCCACTCTAATATTCTTGCCTGGAAAATCCTGTGGACAAGAGGAGCCTGGTAGGCTACAGTCCATGGGGTCACAAGAGTCGGACACAACTTAGTGACTATATAGCAACATTAGGGATAATTTGTCATATATATTAATAGAAGCCAAAATCTGGTTAAAAATCAGTAGGCCAAATGAGCTTTATAAATTTCTTCCAAAATTAATATTTTATGGATCTAGGAAGACAATAATTGCTTGCTTATATTATTAGCAAACACTTCTATCCAAGTGTTCTCTTGTTTCACCATACTCTCCTGGGAGAGCTAAATGACACTGACATGTGAAGTAGCACAATGATTCACCTGGTGCATACTGCACACTCCATAAGTGGAAGTTGCCTTCCTTTCATCCACAGCAATTGATGAAAATGTTCCTCATATATGGTATGCTTGATTATGGGAGATAAAATGACAGGGAGGGGAGCAGTGAAGGGAGGATGAGCCCTACTTTTCTAAGAGAGGACTTGTAAATTGAAAATGACTCTGAGCATTGAGTTGACTCCAAGCCCTGTTGATTCATGGTGACCTTTAGCAAATGTCATTGCACAGCTCTTATCTAGAAAAGAGATAGGGCCATTCCCAGGTTCTGTGATATACAGCCAGCCAGCCATATCATTGCATTTAAAATATTTTTATTTAATGAACATCTTTTCCACACATGAGTCCTGCCTATTCATTACACAGGAAGCATCCCCATCATCGTTTATGGAGTAGTTGTCTCTCTGTGCCAGAGAACACGATTATGTATGTTCTGCACATAGTAGAAGGACAACTGATCAGATGCGATTCATTTGTGTGGCTTCATTTACATGCTCTGGACAAATGGTCTACATACATTTGGCACATCAATGCATATATGTGTGGCATAAGTTGATACTAACTTTTATAAGTGGATGCATATCTGCATTGAGAGAATTTCTCAAATGCCACATATATACAATATATTACTTAATAATAGCATCAGTCCAAATATAATGTGTGTGTTAGTCACTCAGTCGTGTCTGACTCTTTGTGACCCCAAGGATTGTAACCCACCAGGCTCCTCTGTCCATGGAATTCTCCAAGTGACAATGACCAGGGCTGAGATCTAGACAAGGAACTGAGAGTATATGTGAAGGCAAGAGAATTACAAGAGAAATATGAGGGACCTCAGATTAACTGGAGCCATCACATATGTTTCTGAACTGGAATTTAACTCGGGTATAATAAAAAATTATTGTTGCCTCAATGTAAAAATGGGAGTGTTTCTTTATTAATGTAATTTCATAAAAACTAGCTCTGTATATTTTGGTGAGTACTATACTGTGCACTTTACCTTTTAGTCCTTATATAGTATGTGATCTCAGAGAAGGCAATGGCACCCCACTCCAGTACTCTTGCCTGGAAAATACCATGGGCGGAGGAGCCTGGTGGGCTGCAGTCCATGGGGTTGCTAAGAGTCGGGCACGACTGAGCGACTTCACTTTCACTTTTCACTTTCATGCATTGGAGAAGGAAATGGCACCCTACTCCAGTATTCTTACCTGGAGAATCCCAGGGACAGAGGAGCCTAGTGGGCTGCCATCTATGGGGTCGCACAGAGTCAGACACGACTGAAGCGACTTAGCAGCAACAGCAGTAGCAGTATGTGATTTGGTTATTGTTACAGAACAAATGACCCTAAATTTAGAGTAAAATGAAAATACTTTTGCTGTGTTCATGATTAAACTGGTCAGGAATTCAGAAAGGGTTCAGTTGCCTACTTCTTGGGGTTTCTCGTGCTCCTGCACCCAGATTTCAGTTGTGATTTCCCTCATTTGAAAATTTCACTGGCCTGAACATTGAAAATGGCTGACTCCCATGGCTGGCAAGAGATGTTGGCTGTAAGTTGGAATCCCAGCTAGGATTGTCCACCAGTTCACAATAGTAACTACCGAGCAATTGAACCTCACACCTGGCAGTTACCATCCTCCAAGCAAGTGTCCCAGGAAAACCTGGTGGAAACTTCCAAACCATTTCTGTTCTATCTTTGGAAGTCATATGTGTGTGTGTGTGCTAAGTCACTTCAGTCATGTCCAGCTCTTTGCGACCCCATGGACTATAACCCACCAGGCTCCTCTGTCCGTGGGATTCTCCAGGCTAGAATACTATCATTCAGTTACCCTCTAATGCTCAGAACAGCCACAAGTCAAATCAGATAGGAGAGGAGGGGACAAAGGTCCACCTATTGTTGGTAGGAGCATTCAGGTCACATTAATGAAAAGCATGCAGAATGGGAGATATTGTGGCCAATTTGAAAAGTATAATCCACCACAACTAATATTTCCATCTTAATCTTTCAGAGGCAGAAATGAGGCCCAAGGTGTTTAAGAAATTAGAGAGAGACCTAAGTGGAACTCAAACCAGATCTGTCTTCCTCTAAAATCCATATTCTTTCTACTGTGCTACAATGCCTCATGGGGTATATTATTCTGTCCTATATTATACTTTTTTTCAAAAATATAAATAGATTGAAATTTAGTATCAAAGACAGATCATCTAATTAAGAGTCATAGTCCTGATTTCTAACCTCATTTCTGCTACTTGAATGATCTGGGGTGAGTTGTTTCCCTTCCCTGGGCTTTTTCACATTATATGAGAAGAAAATTTGTGCAGTATTGTCTCCAAAGCCCCTGACACTTCTTGAATCCCGTGCTTCGTAATGTGAAAACATTACAAAAACAAAGGAGAGAGAGCAAAATAGAGAGTGGTATTAAAAACTTTAATAATTTTTAATATAAAGATTATAATACCTATGTACCTCATTTCTAAAACATCTAATTTTGGTTTTGTGATCCCTGATTGGGATGCTCATTAACCTCTGAAGCAAGAGGCAAGTGATTTAATTAGTAGTACAATTGTGTCTTTCTTCTCTGAATATTGCCTTTTATATTCAATCAAGTTTCCTGAATCAAGAGGCTCCCACAGGCAAGAGAAAGAATGTGGATTTTATAGGTTTATTTCAGTTACTAACTAAAATAGAATGAAACTATCATGGGTTTGAATAATGGTTTGAGAGAAACAGTATCCTAGTTCTGCAAGCGCCACATAGTAATTTGTTTCTAGCTACTAGGATATGTACTCTTGAAAAGAAGAAGGAAAAAAAAAAAAAAAAAACAACCTTCTAGAAACAGTTTCCTGAATGACTGTCCCATACAGTAGTGCAATGATCTGCTGAACTGTCTGAAAATGATCTGAGTCTGAGGCAAACCTCTTTGAAGATCCTTTGTATGTAGACTAGAGTCTAATGTTCTCATCCTATGTTATTTCCATCATTTAGTTCATTGCAGTTTCACAAAATTATGGAATTAAGAGCTTGGGGAGAGCTTCAATATTATGGACTTTGGTTATTTCTGACTTTATTCTTAGCAGAATCTTTTCTCAAATAAAGTCAGAAACAAAAGTTTCATAGAAGTGTTGGTGAAAGTGCAGCTTCTGTACTGGAAGTGGGGCTGAGGCTCCAGAATCATTCCTATGATGACTTCCTCTCTTCCTTTATTCCTTCCCCTACCCTACTGCACTCTTCAGGTTGTCTGAAGGGGTTTTTAGAACTTTGAAAAATCACACATCCAGTCCATTACTTGATTCAAAATATGTTTGATAAGATGTCCTTGTGTTAGACAGAAGTAAGGTGACAGAACTGCTGCCCCTGCAGAAAGCAGTCTACTAGGAGACAGACACCTGTAAACAAACCTTTGCTCTATTCTTGGTGCACTAATTATAGCGTATGCTAGGGATACATAATGTTGTAAGCAGCTCTTTTGCCCCTTTCTGTTTGCTCAACCTTGTTTTCCTTAGACCTTAATCAGAAAGATGAGATCATTACACAACATTTAACTTAGCTCCTGATTTCTGTTTTTCTAAATATATACAATACCTTACCTAAACCCTTGATTCCATTCCTGCAACAGAAGGTATAAGGATGAAATACTAAGTAGTTAAAGAATGACTGACTCTCTACCCCCAGCTTCCCTTTAGTAAATTTTCAGGCAGACCATATGGGCAAGACAGCATCTTGTGATGGGGAGAAGTCAGCAGGCCTGCACGTAATGGAAAAATGATGAAGAATATGACCTCCTGCCTTAATGATTAACTGAGATGGTATCCCCTTTTTTCCTTTTAAAAACTGTCATGGAGCAGAATCTTTGGAGTTGTTCTCTGGATATAAGCCCACCGTCTCCCCAGATCACCGGCTTTTCTGAATAAAGTATCTTGCCTCTCTATCAAAGCTTGCCCCTCGATTTATTGGCTGTTGAGTGGCCAGTGGCCAAACCTGTATTTGGTTACAGTGTAACCTGGGGGTTAGTGATCAGGAATAACTTCCTGACATAGGAAAACTCCTGACCCCTGAAGGAAAACTAGCACTAAGATATAAAAAAAAAGGAAGAGGAAGAGAAAATGCTTCAGGAAGAAAGAGACATGTGTATAAAGTGCCTGTGAGGAGGGGCATGGCATATTTGAGTTTTCCTTGAGTGTGAAATGTGAAAGAGTCAAAGATAAGGGACAAATGTGTAGATGTGATCAGAAGCCACATCATGATGGGCCTTGTAAGACATCTGAATTATAATCAAAGGGCAATGAGGCAGAGTGCCATTATAGGAGGTTAAAGAAGGAAGAAAATATGATATGCAATGGGTTTCCAAATCATCGTTGTGACTGATGTGTGGAGAATGGACTGGAGAGGGCCAAAACTGAAGAAAGGGGGAACTATTTTTGAGGAAGATTTGACATCATTGCTAAACAGTTTGGACATCATCCATGAAGAAAAGAGAGAGATGAAGAATGATCTCTTAGGTTTTGGCCTCAGAAATGCATGGATATTGGTGTTATATATTCACATGTGGGAGACTGACAGATGAGCAGGTTTAGGGGGGAAATAAAGCATTTTTTAAATAAGTTGGGACACATATTAAATATCATGTATAAATGGAAGTAGGTAGTTAGATGTGAGTACACATTGCTGGAGATAAGTCTGGAATAAAGAGATAGTTTTGAGGATAAAAAATACACAGGTCATATTTGAGGCCAGTGCAGTAGATGAGATTTTCCAGATAGACTATAAAGAGTGTAGAGATAATGCAACCAGGTCAGATTCATAAAAGCTCCAACATTTAAAGGATGGTTAGAAAAGATAAAGAATGCACCTCTGCTTGGGGCTGGTGCACTGGGACGACCCAGAGGGATGGTATGGGGAGGGAGAGGGAGGGGGGTTCAGGATGGGGAATACGTGTATACCTGTGGTGGACTCATGTTGATATATGGCAAAACCAATACAATATTGTAAAGTTAAAAAATAAAATAAAAACTGAAAAAAAAATTAGAAAGAAAAGATAAAGCAGAAGGAAAACTAGATAAAGTATCCAAAGATGTAGAAAAACGAACTACAAAAAGGAAGTGTCGAGGTGTGGCTAAATAACAACAAAATTAAGTGATTATTTGCTAGAGGGAGTCATCAACACTTGCAAGTACACCTCTGATGAAAGTCTGGAGATGGAAGAATATTTACCCGACTCTGCTACACTCTGAATGCATCCCCCATTTAAAGAAAAAAAAAGAAAGAAAGAAAAAGAAAATGAGAATAAAACAGCAGGTATAATCAAACTACAGTGCAGTTACTGACTAAAATGATATATTCTAAAAACATCAAAATTAAGATCAAATTAAGGGAGAAAGGTGAGAAACAATACATGTTTCTCTAGATCTTGATCATGGAAAACATTATTTTTCTGAGAATATTGGAGTAATGCAGGACCCAGATAATTAAACTTTACTCAGACTACTAAGGGTTAGAGCCATGATCAGACTAGAGAATATAGAATGACAAAGGATATGAGACTGAAGGGTCAAACTTAGAGTGAGGAAGGCATTCCTAGACAAGAGAGAAGCCATAAAGGAAAACATTGATAAAATGTAAGATCTAAAAATTTAAAGTTTTTACATACCAAGAAATAATATAAACATTTTATTTTTTTATTTTTTTTACACTTTTGTCTTTGAATCAACATTTTTTTTATTTTATTTTATTTAACTTTACAATATTGTATTGGTTTTGCTCATTTTAATATAAACATTTTAAAAGATAGTAACTTGGAAAAATTGTGACTCTTTAATAGATGGAAGACTGTTACTCTTAATATGCAGATGTGTGTGTGTGTGTGTGTATTAGTTTCTCAGTAATGTTCAACTCTTTGCAATCCCATGGACTATAGCCTGCCAGGCTCCTCTGTCCATGGGATTCTCCAGCCAAGAATACTGGAGTGGGCTGCCGTTTCCTTCTCCAGAGATTGAACCGAGGTCTCCCACATTGCAGGCAGATTCTTTTTTTTTTTTTTTATGGTAATTTTTTAAAAATATAAATTTATTTATTTTAATTGGAGGCTAATTACTTTATAATATTGTATTGGTTCTGCCATACATCAACATGAATCCCCCCCAGGTATACACGTGTTCCCCATCCTGAACCCCCCTCCCTCCTCCCTCCCCGTACCATCCCTCTGGGTCGTCTCAGTGCACCAGCCCCAAGCATCCAGTATCATGCATCGAACCTGGACTGGTGTTTCATTTCATATATGATATTATACATGTTTCAATGACATTCTCCCAAATCATCCCACCCTCTCCCACAGAGTCCAAAAGACTGTTTTTACATCTGTGTCTCCCCTGCTGTCTCGCACACAGGGTTATCATTACCATCTTTCTAAATTCCATATATATGTGTTAGTATACTGTATTGGTGTTTTTCTTTCTGGCTTACTTCACTCTGTATAATAGGCAGATTCTTTATCATCTTAGCCACCAGGGAAGCTGAAGCCTAATATACAAATAGTTCTTACAAATTTGTGAAGGGAACACATAGATAAAATGGTAAATAAAAAAAGGAGGATAAAGAACTAAGAACAAGATATGCACAGAAGAAATACAAGTGGTTCATAAATAAATGAAGAGATGGCTGACCTCAGTAAAAATCCATGAAATACATCACATTTTGTCCCTAAAAGGCAGAAAAATGTTAAACAACATTATTTACAAGGATATAGGAAACAAATTCTATCAATCATTGTTGGTTGACTGTAAAATGCCATAAATTTCAGAGAGCAACACAGCAACTGTTGTTCAGTTGCTCAATAGTTTCCAACTCTTTGTGACCCCATGGACTGCAGCACACCAGGATTCCCTGTCCTTCACTGTTTCCTGCAGTTTCTCAAACTCATGTATATTGAGTCGGTGATGCCATCCAACCATCTTATCCTCTGTCGTCCCCTACTCCTGCCTTCAAACTTTCCCAGCATCAAGGTCTTTTCCAATGAGTCAGTCTTCGCATCAGGTGGCCAAAGTATTGCAGCTTCCACTTCAGCATCAGTCCTTCCGATGAATATTCAGGACTGATTTCCTTTAGGATGGACTGGTTTGATCTCCTTGCAGTCCAAGGGACTCTCAAGAGTCTTCTCCAACACCACAGCTCAAAAGCATCAATTCTTGGGTGCTCAGCCTTCCTTATGGTCCAACTCTCACATCCCTACATGACTACTGGAAAAACCATAGCTTTGACCAGATGGACCTTTGTTAGCAAAGTAATGTCTGCCTTAACACATGTATACCTGTGGCGGATTCATTTTGATATTTGGCAAAACTAATACAGTTATGTAAAGTTTAAAAATAAAATAAAATTTAAAAAAATATATATATATATACTATGATTGTCATAGCTTTTCTTCCAAGGAATAAGTGTCTTTTAATTTCATTCTGCAGTCACCATCAGCAGTGATTTTGGAACCCAAGAAAATAAAGTCTGTCACTGTTTCCATTGTTTCCCCATTGATTTACAGTGAAGTGATGGGACCGGATGCCATGATGTTAATTTTTTTGAAAGTCAAATTTAAACCAGCTTTCTCACTCTCCTCTTTCATCTTCATCAAGAGGCTCTTTAGTTCCTCCTAGCTTTCTGCCATTAGGGTGATGTCATCTGCATATCTGAGGTT
Organism: Bubalus kerabau; assembly: GCF_029407905.1. NCBI lineage: Eukaryota > Metazoa > Chordata > Mammalia > Artiodactyla > Bovidae > Bubalus > Bubalus kerabau. The sequence continues at coordinate 31,330,202 of NC_073647.1, read as the reverse complement.
ATTGATATTTCTCCGGCCAATCTTGATTCCAGCTTGTGCTTCATCCAGCCTGGTGGGTTACAGTCCATGGGGTCAAAAGAATCGGACACAACCTAGCAACTAAACTACCACCACCACCACACACTTGAAAAGATAGATTTTAAAAAATAGATAAATACTACAAAGAATAAGACAAGGACTGACAACTGTCCATTTGGCTTAGCAGACTTTGTCTTTTACACAGCACTTTCAATATTAAAATAATATACATTTAAAAACAAAACATAATAAAAGTATAATTTTAGTCACATAAAATAATTATCAAAAAGAACTTTAAGATTTTAAAGTCAATGTGTAGGAGGGTCCTGGGAGAAAGAGAACTAGGCAATGCTTTCTTGACAGAAGAGAAGGCATTTTTGGCCTAACTATTTTGTGATTTAAGCCTGGCCACAATTCTTACCCTTGTTTCAGTAATCAATGATCTTAAGGGAACAAAGACTGCAAGGAGACCAAGCCAGCCAATCCTAAAGGAACTCAACCATGACTATTCATTGGAAGGACTGATGCTGAAGCTCCAATGCTTTGGCCACCTGAGGCAAAGAGCCGACCCATTGGAAAAGACCCTGATGCTGGGAAAGATTGAGGGCAGGAGGAGAAAGGGACAACAGAGGATGAGATGGTTGGATGGCATCACTGACTCAACAGACATGAGTCTGAATAAACTCCGGGAGATAATAAAGGACAGGGAACCCTGGCATGCTTCAGTCCATGGGGTAGCAAAGAGTCAGACAAAACTTAGTGACTGAACAGAAACAAAGGGAACAAATGAGTGCATGAACAGAGGAAAGGCAGTCAATGAATAATACAACAGAGTCTTAGTTCTTCCTCAAAGAATATACATAAGAACCTGATACTGCCCCAACCCTGATGGAAGATGCAATGATGATGTTGACCCTCATGGGTGACTTCAATTAACTAAGCCTTGGACTCTGTAGAACTTGGCCCCAATTATGCACTGAAATCTCCTCTATTCAAGTTCCTTCATGAATATGCCTGTACCCTTGATTTAAAACTTCCTGAATTTTGCTTTTTTGGGGAAAGATCTCCAGTGTTCTTACTTCCTGCAAGTAATACATCTTCTTCCTTCTCCAATTATTTGGCTTGGTTGTGTCTTTTTGTGTTTTGACTTAACATCCACCAAGAGGCAAACCTAGTATTCAAGTAACAAATGTAGTTCCTATATTTCTATCAGTTACTTCACATTTAGCACCCTAAGTTTCATTGGTTTGTGTACCCCTTCAGTCTCCTTCAAAATATTATCATTCTTGGATTCTACCTTTATCTCACTTTCAGCTGAGGTACAAATAAGGTAGGTTCTACTAAAGACTCCCAGTTCCTCCTCAAAGCTTCCCCAGTGGCTCAGCGGTAAAGAATCTGCCTGCGATGCAGGAGACACAAGAGATGCAGATTCCATCCTGGATCAGAAGGATCCCCTTGAGGAGGTCACTGCAACCCACTCCAGTATTCTTGCCTGCAGAATCCCATGGACCCCAGCCCACATGTGGTCGCAAAGAGTTGGACACTACTGAAGTGTGATTGAGCACACAAAACTACTTAAGAGAGAACAAGAGTTATGTTTTGTGAATCATTGTACATCTGAGAAGAGGTTCTCAACTCATGGGCCATAGTATAAGATTGTACTAAAAATGGATGACATGTGTGTGAGGAATTTACCCCTTCACCTCTGAGGTGGCTCATCACAGCCTGGGTCAGCCAGAGCCTTTAGGCTGATAGTTTCCTGTTGTGAGCACCCACATATAGTAACCATATAAACTATTAAAATATCCTTTTCTCTGTGTGCCAGGAAGTGGAACAAAAAAAGGAGGAAGTGTGATACCACAGCTCTAGGACATCACTGTTTTCTTCTCACAGATGTCATGTCTGTCCAAAACATGGTAGGTATTTCTTCATTTTCTTCTTCCATTTAGTTTTTTTTTTTTTTCCTGAGTAGTAAACTGTGTTCAGGTTGACTTTTCTGTATGTGTCCGTAAACATTTTTCCTGCTTTGATGATTGGAGAATTTGTGAATATTAACATTTAAAGTTTTGCCAAAATATCCCAAGGTGTAAGTTTCTTTTCATTACTTTCACCTAGAAGTCACTGATTACTTTCAACGTGTATATGCACATCTGTTATCAGGAAGGGAACGTTGTCTTCAATTTCATCTTTCTTTACTCTTTGGGTTTCTGTTCTCGTTTCTCCTCTCAACACCTATAATTCTGTGGTCTTCAAACTCACATAGTGTTTTTGTGTTATTACCATTTCTTGCATTTTTTTATACTCTGACTTTTCTTTCACATTTTGTTAATTACTGCCTCCCATGAGGAATTTTACCTTGCTGTGTTGAATTATTTTCACATGTGATCACTTGCTTGCTTTAGTCATCCATCTGTACCTTTTCTTGTATCTCAGTCTTATTTCTCTTCTTCTTTCTTTTTCCAATTTCAGAGATGTTCTCTTTTGTTCTTGGAAATAAGTCTAAATTTTTCATCATTTTTCAGAGAAGTAAAACATTTTTTCCATCATTAAAATCTATCCTGTGGTAATAAGTCTTACTTTTCCTGCCCTATTGTTTGAAAGGTGCTTCATTATTTGAGGAAGTGTTGATAGGAATGAACAAATGTTGGCTGGTTCAGATTGGATAGAGTGTTGCCCAGAATGTAAATACTTTTCAGGTAAGTCAAAACAATTTAATGATAATGAAGGGGGTAATTGTGTGACTTTAAGGTTATTGTGTATTCTATTGAGGCACTCTATGTAATCCTAGAGAGACTACATAATATCCAATTGGGACTCTTTTGAGAGTGAAAGGGGCACTGTTAATACTTCTACTAGAAAAATGGGCATAAATGAAGACTATTGTGAGCAAAATGATACATATAGTCACTCTATCTAGTTCTCCTAGAGCAGTGAGTCTTATCTGCAGTGTCTGTTAAGCTAATGAGTGTGAAAAGCTCTTCCTCCCTTCTTCAGTATCCTTCAATCATTTCCCATGAAAAATACATTGGGTGGATCTCCAACCAAAATGGAACTTTCAGCATATGGACTTCTGTACTCTGCAGTCTATTCTGTTTCTGTGTCTTCTCTGATATTTCAGTAGGATATTGGAGGCTTCCCTGGTGGCTCAGATGGCAAAGAATCTGCTTGCAACGCAGGAGATGTGGATTCAATCCCTGGGTCAGGAAGATCCCCTGGAGAAGGGAATGGCTACCCACTCAAGTATTCTTGCCTGGGAAATCTCATAGACAGAGGAGCCTAGCAGGCTACAGGTCACAGGGTCACAAAGAGTCAGACACAACTGAGCAACTAACACATGCACACACGGCAGGGACGCCTTGTTTTCTGCTTTGCTCATTGATGATTCTTAAAGGTTATATTTAGCAAATTGGACCAGCTACATGTTTCACTATGCTCAGAAAGCCCAAAAGATCATCTGTCCTCATGATGAAGTAGGTTAATGTCTCACCCAGGCATAATTCAAGGGACATCCTCTGTGAAAGGGGTCCTGTGGCTAACCGTTGTGTCGGGTTGAATAGCATAACTAGAGGTTCCACAAATATTATCACTTAGGTCTGCTCTGGTAAGAAACAAGTCTCATGTGCTGGAGAAAGCTATAACAGTGTATGGATATGTGTGCTGAGGCACACAACTGTATTGGTTGGTCTCCTGTATCAAAAATTCTAATAGAGCATATGCAAATTTATTGCAGGTAAGGAACATATAATGTGGAGGATGTGAAGGGTCATTATTGCTAGAACTTTTCAGTACTAGGTGATCCTCAAATGTAAATGTGAACACATTGTGGGTCTGTATAGTCAGTGAAGTTTAGCAGTTCATATTAATGAGCACTTGCTGTATGCCAGGTATGTTATAGGTGCTTTATCTTCATTAACACATTCATTCTTCCTAACAACTCTATGAGACTCGACAATATTATCCTTTCTTTACTTGTGAGGAAATTAGGACTTTGAGAGAACACTTAGATCAAGCTGTACAGCTGAGATTCATATAAAGGTCTATGGTTCAATAACCCAGGCCCATAGCCTCCACATGCTACTCTACATTTGAAGTACAAATTCATTCAGATGATGCTAACCCAGTCCCTTGAGACAGGTGTTTTATAAGACCTAAGCAGGATACCAAGGTTCCAGTTAAGCTGATGGGGTTTTATCACAGTTTCTCCTGTGATATCTGTAAATATCTGATAAGAGAGCATGGCAGGCCAGCCAGTCATATGGATGGGTAAATAGAACAGTGGAGGGAACCCTAGGCAAAGCCTGTGACTCAAAAGCCACACCCACCCAGCTACATATGATGCCTTGGATAATATAATAAATTCCAGACTAAATGAACTGAGTTCTGCTCACATATCTAATTCCAGTTCTGACCAAGATTAACTTAGAATAAGGCAGGCTGAGTAGAGAAGTGCTCTTGATATCAAAATGAGAAATAATAGTACTGGCTCGACCTTAGAGGGGTTAAGAAATCAGAGGATGACTACAGTTTTGATGTCTTTAGAGAGATTCTCTTGTTAAAGACTCCTTTGGAGTTTGAAATTGAAGACAAAAAAAGAAGTCATTCATGGGTAACAAACACAGTGGGGCAATGGAACCTTTATATTAAAACATTGTTTTAAAAGTTTTGTAGAGAAAACATCAGATTTAAAATTCAGTTACATCATGTAATTATATTTAATATTATCTATGAATAGAGAAGCATTTAATGATTCCAAGTTGAGAAAATACTTTTTGACATCTGTTTCAATATTTTGGCTGTTTTCCTGACAAGCAGAATTTCAAAGATAGTTCAATGGAGGCTCACACATAATGAAAAGAAGCTAGAGAAGACAATGAATGAGGTACTGAAACATCCTTTGGGACACATGGCAAATGACTTTCTAAATAAAGAAATCAAATCATTATATGAAGGAAAGGTTTATCTGAGGATCAGCATTCAAAGTGAGTATCTTCCCTCGTTCTGCTCGTTCAGGTTGGGTCCATAAAAGCAGAAATTTATGGATAGAGGCTTGGATTTCAAGGTGACACAATTGCTCAACTACAGCCAATCCTGTAGGGAAGGCAAACAGCATGGTCCATGAGATCTAGACAATTGAGTAAAGTTTGAGTCAGTCATATTTTACAAAGCCATGCTAGCAAGTACCCAGGGCCAATAAAAGCCAGATTACCCTTATTATAGATATTTTCAGGGTTGGTTATAGAAACTGTGAAGAGGAAGTTTATTTACTGTCAAAAAATACAGAAAAGCAGTTTGTTCACTATAACTCACTGTGGGGTGGGCTGGGGTAGGGGCAGCAAAAACTTTCTTTGTGTACTATCAGCCATGTTACATAGATCCCACTAAGGTGTTATTTAATTTCATCTTCACATCTCTTTGTGCTAGGATACTGTTATTGTCTGCATTTTAGAGATGAAGAGCCTGTGGCTCAAAGAGCATAAATAACCTGATTAAGGCCACATAACTTGTAATTTTGGTCTATATGACCAAATTCTATAATGAATTCCTGTTGTGATAAAAAGTGATTTTTTAAAAATTTTATTTTATTTTTAAACTTTACATAATTGTATTAGTTTTGCCAAATATCAAAATGAATCCGCCACAGGTATACATGTGTTCCCCATCCTGAACCCTCCTCCCTCCTCCCTCCCCATTCCATCCCTCTGGGTCGTCCCAGTGCACCAGCCCCAAGCATCCAGTATCGTGCATCGAACCTGGACTGGCAACTCGTTTCATACATGATATTTTACATGTTTCAATGCCATTCTCCCAAATCTTCCCACCCTCTCCCTCTCTCACAGAGTCCATAAGACTGTTCTATACATCAGTGTCTCTTTTGCTGTCTCGTACACAGGGTTATTGTTACCATCTTTCTAAATTCCATATATATGCGTTAGTATACTGTATTGGTGTTTTTCTTTCTGGCTTACTTCACTCTGTATAATAGGCTCCAGTTTCATCCACCTCATTAGAACTGATTCAAATGTATTCTTTTTAATGGCTGAGTAATACTCCATTGTGTATATGTACCATAGCTTTCTTATCCATTCATCTGCTGATGGACATCTAGGTTGCTTCCATGTCCTGGCTATTATAAATAGTGCTGTGATGAACATTGGGGTACACGTGTCTCTTTCCCTTCTGGTTTCCTCAGTGTGTATGCCCAGCAGTGGGATTGCTGGATCATAAGGCAGTTCTATTTCCAGTTTTTTAAGGAATATCCACACGTTCTCCATAGTGGCTGTACTAGTTTGCATTCCCACCAACAGTGCAAGAGGGTTCCCTTTTCTCCACACCCTCTCCAGCATTTATTGCTTGTAGACATTTGGATCACAGCCATTCTGACTGGTGTGAAATGGTACCTCATAGTGGTTTTGATTTGCATTTCTCTGATAATGAGTGATGTTGAGCATCTTTTCATGTGTTTGTTAGCCATCTGGATGTCTTCTTTGGAGAAATGTCTATTTAGTTCTTTGGCCCATTTTTTGATTGGGTCATTTATGATAAAAAGTGATTTTGACTCCTATAAAATCTTTCACCTTCGTGAGGTCCTCCCTTTAGGATGGTTTTGCTTGGCCCTGTCCTGGGGACCAAATCTCTAGTTAGAAGGGGAATGTCACTGGTTAGATTGGCATGAATTTTGTAGAACACTTATCTGTTTCATCTAGGGAACTCTGCATATGATTCTGGGGTCAAGCCAAGCCCTATGGAGAGCTGTATGAAATTTATGCAGTGCTTCACATGGACTCTAGGAGTTCAGATGTGAAGGTTAACAAGATGCCTTCTGTCTCACAGAAAAGTCACCCTCAAGTCGAGGCAAGAGATCCAGATATAGGTTACCTTGACACTTGAAAATCCATCATTAAGGAAAAAAAAAAAAAAAGATCATCATCTAATAAAGCCACCCTTTGCCTTTCCCCTCCTTTCACTTCTGCTATAATGAATGGCTCATCATTTCAACCCTCTCCACCTTTAACCACACTGCTCTCTACAATAAATATCTAAAAATTATTGACCACATAGTCAGTTCCTAGGTATCCTTTAAGAATCAGCTCAAATGACAGATCATGAGTGAGGAACTCCTTAATTCCCAAGGCAGATGAAATCACTTTCTCTTCTAAGGCTTCCAGCAATTTTTCCAGATTTCTGCTATAGTACCTTGTAGGCAGCTCAGCATAACTCATTAACTTTTAAGCCATTCCAGGTTACCATTCATTTATCCTGTTCCTAAACAAACAACTATATCATAGTAAATATCAAATAGCATTTGTTGAATAAAGTTTATAACACATAAACACCTAGAAATTGTGTTATTAAGTAGACATTTTACTTATAAATGAGACTAACCTGAGGCAAAATTTATGACAGTGAAGTCATTTAAATTTCTAAAACTCATTCACATTTGAATGACTATAGTGGGAGAGCAGGAATGTGAATTTGGGCAGAGATGGAGATAAGCATAAGGAGACCCCACACAGGAGAGAGGGTAACATACTACATAGAAATATGGACTCTGGGGTCAAAGAAAACCAAGTTTAACATCCTGTTGAGTAGAGCGAGATGGTAGTTACAGACCCTCTTTTCCCCATAGACACACCAAGTTAGCAACAATATAAGGACCAGAATACTTCTATGAGAATTCTAGAGTACACTTGAGAAACCAGAGCATCAAGGCCATTTTAAAAGCAAGGGGTAGGAAAAGTCACAGCACTTGGTGTAGCAAAGTGCAGCATCCCCTAAGCAGCATAGTACAGAGCAACCAGTGGGGAAGACCTGTGTGCCAAGGTTCCTCCATCATGAGAGAAACAAAAACAGTGTACCATGTGTCCTGTGTTCTGGCTTGTCAAGGGGTTTTTCAAGGGACTGGTTTCTGTCTCACCTGACTTGAATCACATTGCTGCTGCTGCTGCTAAGTCACTTCAGTCGTGTTCAACTCTGTGCCACCCCATAGACAGCAGCCCACTAGGCTCCTCTGTCCCTGGGATTCTCCAGGTAAGAGTACTGGAGTGGGGTGCCATTGCCTTCTCCTGGATCACATTAGAGCTGCAGTTTTTCAGGTAGATGACAAGGGAAGAAAGAAGTAAGAAAAGATTTAAGAGGGCCTAAAACTTGTAATCAGACAGAATTGTGAATGTCTTCTCCCACATTAAACCAGTAGGCAAAGATTGAAACAGGTGGTTGTTTTTTTTTCAAATGCCAAATTTCCAGCAAAAAATTATAAGGCATATAAATAAACAGGAAAACATGGCCCAACCAAAAGACCAAAATAAAATTCCAGCAACTGATCCTAAAGAAATGCAGATACATGAGCTACCTGACAAAGAATATAAAAAGGCAGTCATAAAAATGCCCAATGAGCTAAAAGAGAGCACAAACTAAACACAATCAGGAAATTGATGCATAAACTACATGAGAGTATCAGCAGAGAGGAAAACCTATAAAATTAACCAGACAAATTCTGGAGCTAAAAGATACAATAACTGAACTGAAAATTCTAGAGAATTTGAACATCAGAATTCATTAGGCAGAAGGAAGAACCAGTAAACTTGAAAACAGATCAATTGAAAACATCCAGTCAGAGAAGCAAAAAGAAAAAATAATGAAAAGTGAAGAGAGTCTAAAGAACTTGTGAGATATTATCAAGCAATCAATAGATGCATTATAAGAATCCCAGAAAGAAAATGAAAGGAACAGCAAGCTCCTTTGAAGAAATAATGACTAAAAATTTCCCAAATCTGAGGGAAAAAATGGACATACAGATTGAAGAATCTGAAAGAACTCTAAAATAAATGAAAACAGAACCATATCAAGACACTTTATAAACAAACTAACTGAAGTCAAAGTCAAAGAGAATTTTGAAAGTAGCAAAAGAAAAGAAATACAAGGAAGTTCCATAAAATTGTCAGTGAATTTCTCAGTAGAAACTTTGCAGACTAGAGGAACTGGGATGATATATTTAAAGTGCTAAAAGAAAAAAAACTAACAACCAAGAATATTGTATTAGACAAAATTGTCTTTCAAAAATGAAGGATATTACCTTGTATAGCAGAACCCTTGTATAGCAGAACACCTTGTATAGGAGAATCACAGAATATAGCAGAATAAGGTTTAACAATTATCCTCCAATTAAAATTATCCTCTATTTTAAAAGTGAATAAATTAATATCTCCCAGATAAATAAAAACTGAGGAAGTTCATTATGATAATACTTGCCCTATAAGAAAAGCTAAGGAAAATCCCTCAGATTGAAATGAATGATCAGTACATAGCAACATAAAACCATAAAAATATAAAGTTCTTCAGCAAAGGTAAATGCATGGACAAACAGCAAACTGTATACTCTTCTAATTTTGGTACATATAATTTAAATGAAAAAAAAAAAAACATAAATATATGTCAAAGTGTAGGGACAGGGTGGTGAACATCAACGAGGTGGCACTGAGCAGCTCCAGGAGGGAGGCCATTTCCTTGATGAAAGGATCCTACAAGACCCTGTGGCTGGTGGTGCCCAGGTGGATTCTTTACCAGCTGAGACACAAGGGAAGCTTAAGAACACTGGAGGGTAGCCTATTTCTCTCCAGCGGATCTTCCCGACTCAGGAATCAAACTGGAGTCTCCTGCATTGCAGGTGGATTCTTTGCCAACTAAGCTATGAGGGAAGCCCAGATTAGAAATAAACTGCACAGTAAACGTAACACACGTCCAAGGAGCGGTGGCAGTGTGGGCGCAGGAGGGCCAAGAGGAGCTACTCCATGTTCAAGATAAAGAGGGGCGGTGGTGAGGAGATACCCCTCATCCAAGGTAAGGAGCAGCAGCTGCGCTTTGCTGGAGCAGCCGTGAAGAGGTACCCCACAACCAAGGTAAGAGAAACCCAAGATAGTAGGTGTTGCAAGAGGGCATCAGAGGGCAGACACACTGAAACCATAATCAGAGAAAACTAGGCAACGTAATCACACGGACCATAGCCTTGTCTAACTCAATGAAACCAAGCCATGCCATGTGGGGCCATTCAAGACGGGCAGGTCATGGTGGAGAGGTCTGACAGAATGTGGTCCACTAGAGAAGGGAATGGCAAACCACTTCAGTATTCTTGCCTTGAGAGCCCCATGAACAGTATGAAAAGGCAAAATGATAGGATATTGAAAGAGGAACTACCCAGGTCGATAGGTGCCCAATATGCTACTGGAGATCAGTGGAGAAATAACTCCAGAAAGAATGAAAGGATGGAGTCAAAGCAAAAACAATAACCAGTTGTGGATGTGACTAGTGATAGAAGCAAGGTCCGATGCTGTAAAGAGCAATATTGCATAGGAACCTGGAATGTCAGGTCCATGAATCAAGGCAAATTGGAAGTGGTCAAACAGGAGATGGCAAGAGTGAACGTTGACATTCTAGGGATCAGCCTACTAAAATGGACTGGAATGGGTGAATTTAACTCAGAAGACCATAATATCTACTATGGTGGGCAGGAATCCCTTAGAAAAATGGAGTAGCCTTCATAGTCAACAAAAGAGTCTGAAATGCAGTACTTGGATGCAATCTCAAAAACGACAGAATGATCTCTGTTCATTTCCAAGGCAAACAATTCCTGATCACGGTAATCCAGGCCTATGCCCCAACCAGTAACGCTGAAGAAGCTGAAGTTGAATGGTTCTATGAAGACCTACAAGACCTTTTAGATCTAATGCCCCCAAAAGATGTCCTTTTCATTATAGGAGACTGGAATGCAAAAGTAGGAAGTCAAGAAACACCTGGAGTAATAGGCAAATTTGGCCTTGGAATATGAAATGAAGCAGGGAAAAGGCTAATAGAGTTTTGCCAAGAGAACACACTGGCCATTGCAAACACCCTCTACCAACAACACAGGAGAAGACTCTACACATGGACATCAACAGATGGTCAACACCAAAATCAGATTGATTATATTCTTTGCAGCCAAAAATGGAGAAGCTCTATACTGTCAGCAAAAACAAGACCAGGAGCTGACTGTGCCTCAGATCATGAACTCCTTATTGCCAAATTCAGACTTAAATTGAAGAAAGTAGGGAAAAACACCAGACCATTCAGGTATGACCTAAATCAAATCCCTTATGATTATACAGTGGAAGTGAGAAATAGATTTAAGGGCCTAGATCTGATAGATAGAGTGCCTGATGAACTATGGACTGAGGTTCATGACATTGTACAGGAGACAGGAATCAGGGCCATCCCCATGGAAAAGAAATGCAAAAAAGCAAAATGGCTGTCTGAGAACGCCTTACAAATAGCTGTGAAAAGAAGAGAAGCGAAAAGCAAAGGAGAAAAGGAAAGATATAAGCATCTGAATGCAGAGTTCCAAAGAATAGCAAGGAGAGATAAGAAAGCCTTCCTCAGTGAACAATGCAAAGAAATAGAGGAAAACAACAGAATGGGAAAGACTAGAGATCTCTTCAAGAAAATCAGAGATGCCAAGGGAACATTTCATGCAAACATGGGCTCGAATAAAGGACAGAAATGGTATGGACCTAACAGAAACAGAAGATGTTAAGAAGAGGTGGCATGAATACACAGAAGAACTGTACAAAATAGATCTTCATGACCAAGATAATCATCATGGCGTGATCACTCACCTAGAGCCAGACATCCTGGAATGTGAAGTCAAGTGGGACTTAGAAAGCATCACTACGAACAAAGCTAGTGGAGGTGATAGAATTCCAGTTGAGCTATTTCAAATCCTGAAAGATGATGCTGAAAAAGTACTGCACTCAATATGCCAGCAAATTTGGACAATTCAGCAGTGGCCACAGGACTGGAAAAGGTCAGTTTTCATTCCAATCCCAAAGAAAGGCAATGCTAAAGAATGGTCAAACTACTGCACAATTGCACTCATTTCACACGCTAGTAAAGTAATGCTCAAAATTCTCCAAGCCAGGCTTCAGCAATACATGAACCGTGAACTTCCAGATGTTCAAGCTGGTTTTAGAAAAGGCAGAGGAACCAGAAATCAAATTGCCAACATCTGCTGGATCATGGAAAAAGCAAGAGAGTTCCAGAAAAACATCTATTTCTGCTTTTTTGACTATGCCAAAGCCTTTGACTGTGTGGATCACAATAAACTGTGGAAAATTCTGAAAGAGATGGGAATACCAGACCACCTGACCTGCCTCTTGAGAAACCTATATGCAGGCCAGGAAGCAACAGTTAGAACTGGACATGGAACAACAGACTGGTTCCAAATAGGAAAAGGAGTATGTCAAGGCTGTATATTGTCACCCTGCTTATTTAACTTATATTCAGAGTATATCATGAGAAATGCTGGGCTGGAAGAAGCACAAGCTGGAATCAAGATTGCTGGGAGAAATATCAGTAACCTCAGATATGCACATGACACCACCCTTATGGTAGAAAGTGAAGAGGAACAATAAAGCCTCTTGATGAAAGTGAAAAAGGAGAGTGAAAAAGTTGGCTTCAAGCTCAACATTCAGAAAATTAAGATCATGGAATCTGGTCCCATCACTTCATGGGAAATAGTTGGGGGAACTGTGGAAACAGTGTCAGACTTTATTTTGGGGGGCTCCAAAATCACTGCAGATGGTGATTGCAGCCATGCAATTAAAAGACGCTTACTCCTTGGAAGGAAAGTTATGACCAACCTAGATAGCATATTCAAAAGCAGAGACATTACTTTGCCAACAAAAGTTCATCTAGTCAAGGCTACGGATTTTCCAGTGGTCGTGTATGGATGTGAGAGTTGGACTGTGAAGAAAGCTGAGTGCCGAAGAATTGATGCTTTTGAACTGTGGTGTTGCAGAAGACTCTTGAGAGTCCCTTCGACTGCAAGGAGATCCAACCAGTCCATCCTAAAGGAAATCAATCCTGAATATTCATTGGAAGGACTGATGTTGAAGCTGAAACTCCAATACTTTAGCCACCTGATGCAAAGAGCTGACTCATTTGAAAAGACCCTGATGCTTGGAAAGATTGAAGGCCGGAGGAGAAGGGGACAACAGAGGATGAGATGGTTGGATGGCATCATCGACTCAATGGACATAAGTTTGAGTAAACTCCCAAAGTTGGTGATGGACAGGGAGACCTGGCGTGCTGCAATCCATGGAGTCACAGAGAGTCAGACAAGACTGAGAGACTGATCTGACTTAGGATGTTTTATGTAACTGCAATGATAACCAGAAAGAAAATATCTACAGAATATACACAAAAGGAAATGAGAAGTGAATCAAGATAATCACCACAGAAAAAAACAATGAACCAAAATTGACTATAGTAAAAGGAGTCACAAAAAGGCTACAGCATATGCAGAAAACACCTTTTTTAAATGGCAACAGTAAATCCTTCCTTATCATTAATTACTTTAAATGAAAATGGACTAAACTCTACAATCGAAAGATGGAGATTCCCTGAATGTATATTTAAAAAAAATAAGACCCAACAGAATGCTGCCTATGAAAGACTCACTTCAGATCTAAGGATTCACATAGGCTGAACATGATAGAATGGAAAAGACTATTCTGTATGAATGGTAACCAAAAGGGAACAGGTACAGTTATATTAACATCAGCCAAATTAGACTTTAAAAAAAAAAAAAAACTTTAATAAGAGTCAAAGGATGACATTATATAAGAGCATCAATTCACCAAGAAGATATAGTCATTATAAATATTATAAATTATAGTCACCAAACCTCAAAACTCTTAAATATATGACACATATTGTGAAAGTTGAAGGGAGAAATATATAGCAACACAATAATAGTAGTTGACTTCAATATCTTCCATTCAATAGTGAATAGAGCAACAAAGATCCAAAAAGAAATAGAGGACTTTAATAACACAGACTAACTAGACATAAAAGATATATTCAGACCACTCCACCCAACAACAGCAAAATATACAATCTTCTCAACTGCACATGGAATATTCTCCAGGATAGATACAAAAACAAATCTTAAAAAATCCATGAATACTGAAGTCATAGAAAGTATCCTTTTTGATCACTATAGAATGAAACTAGAAATAGCACAAGGAAAACTGGAATATTCACAAATATGTGAAAATTAAGCAACACACTTTTAAACAACCAGTGAGTCAAAGAAGTCACAAGGGAAATCAGAAAATAGCTTAAGATAAGTGAAAACACAATATACACAAAAAACATGGTGAGCAGCAAAAGCATTGCTAACAGGGTAGGTATAGAGCTATAAATGTGTACATTAAAAAAGAACTCTCTCAAATCAACAACATAACTTTACATCTCAAGAAACTGAAAAAAGAGGAACAAACAACCCAAATTGAACAGAAGGAAGGAAAGAATAAAGATTAGAGCCAAGGTGAATGAAATAGAGAACAGAAAATCAATAGGAAACACCATTGAAACTGAGTGATTTTTTTTTAAGAGATCAACAAAATTAACAAACTCTTAGCTAAAATAAGAAGAAAAAGACTCACATAACTAAAATCAAAAATGAAAAAGGGGACATTACAACTGATGCAATAAACTGGATGACCTAGAAAAAATAGATAATTCCTACAAACACACAACCACCCAAGAGTGATTCATGAAGAAATAGAGTATCTGAATAGAACAAGACTGCTTGGATAGCCAAGGCTCTGATATTTTACTATCAGTGCTGATAAAATCAATTGCATCTATTTCAGAACTTCTGTTCTTTCCCAACTGTTTAAGACTGAATGATGTTGATCATATACACATATACATATACACAATGGAGTATTACTCAGCCATTAAAAAGAATACATTTGAATCAGTTCTAATGAGGTGGATGAAACTGCAGCCTATTATACAGAGTGAAGTAAGCCAGAAAGAAAAACACCAATACAGTATACTAATGCAGATATATGGAATTTAGAAAGATGGTAACAATAACCATGTATACGAGACAGCAAAAGAGACACTGATGTATAGAACAGTCTTTTGGACTCTGTGGGAGAGGGAGAGGGTGGGATGATTTGGGAGAATGGCATTGAAATACGTAAAATATCATATATGGAATGAGTCGCCAGTCCAGGTTCAATGCACGATACTGGGGCTGGTGCACTGGGACGACCCAGAGGGAGGGTATGGGGAGGGAGGAGGGAGGAGGCTTCAGGATGGGGAACACATGTATACCTGTGGTGGATTCATTTCCATATTTGGCAAAACCAATACAATATTGTAAAGTTTAAAAATAAAATAAAATTTAAAAAATAATAATAAAGTTAAAAAAAGAAAAAAAAAGACTGAATGATGTTGAAAGAGAACAACGAATTGTAAATGGTTTACTATGTTCAATTTAATTCATTGTCATAATAGCATCTTATATTTGGAACACATTCTGAAGAGCGGGGACTTTGGGATTTTAAATACTTTTACATCTTTTCCTGAAATTCACTGTAATTTCCAATCCTCTCTGTTCCATTCCTGTAATCATTAAAGATCAGCCCAAACTCTTCAACACCCAATGCCCCTCAACATTAATCCATGGCATTCTTGGGACAGATGGCAGGAGTGGGTACTACTAGGAGTTTGAATAATTTGTAAGGGGTTCAGAGGAAAGAAGCTAAGCCTTCAGTCTTAAGTGGTGAATTAATAAGTGCTCGAGTCCTGTTAATGACTGCAAAACAAAGGAGCAGTGATTGACTTCAATGTGGTTAAAGTACCTATGAGTTCATTATTTGGTTATGAGTACAGTCATAATTTGTGGAGAATTTCTTCAGAATTCACTTATTATTTCCAGGTGGCACAGTGGTAAAGAATCTGCCTGCAAGGCAGGAGACCCGGGTTCGATCCCTGGGTATGGAAGATCACCTGGAGAAGGAAATGTCAACCCACTCCAGTATTCTTACCTGGGAAATCCCATGGACAGAGGAGCCTGGCAGGCTACAGTCCATGAGGTCACACAGAGTCAGACACGACGAAGTGACTAAACAACAACTACTGACTATAAGTCCAGCTGCCAAAATGTTAGGAAACTCTTATTTTCATATCATGTTCCTCAATATAACTTTAGAAGCCTAAACTTGAATCCATGGAGCTCAGTTTCAAGAGATTACATTTTCATTACACTAGCTATGAATCTCATCTCTTATACATGAAGTAAGTGTCTCTGCCTGCTGACAACTTAAAGTCAACCTGTTGCCTCTGTTTAGTGGTGGGAGGTAAAATACTTATTGAACCTGTAGTGTGTTCTCTTCCTGTATGTGTTATAAATTCCCAGTATGATTAATGTCACTACAGCTGAAAGGCTGAACTAAATGGAGATAGAAAGTGAAGAATATTCATAGAAAACAATTGATTAAAATATATTTTAAAAGTAATACTTAAAACCAAGTACTCATGAGAAGCTGAAAGAAAACATAATAAGAAAATAATGAGTAGAACATTTTCCATGAAACAGCATTTATTCACATCAAGATAAAGATCAGGAACTTCAAGAGGAGCAATGTTACATGGAGAGCAGTGCCAGTCTTAGTGCTGCAATTTACCCTGACCCACTGAGAAGATTTAATTATTCCCTGATGTAATACCCTAACATTTCTTTCATCCCATTCCTCTTGCTCAGAGAAGTTAAAATGTTTACCTTTTTTCTTTTCAATGCCCCCAGTGAAGACAAACCAAAGTCCCATCAAGGTACTGAATGCAGGCAGATTTCAAACTCTTCAGGTTTTGTGCAGTACTCTCTCTTAGGACTAGATGTGACTGCTTTTGGTTAGGTGACCTATGTACTAAAGATGACAAGTTATCTGTCTATCACCACCACACATGTCTAAAATATAATACTGGAGCAAGTGAAATAATATTGGGGCACAAAAAGGAAACCAAGCAAGCAAAGAAGAAAGAAAGGAATTTCCATTAAAAAAAAAGGGAAAAAGAGATATATACCCATCACTCACTAGTATATCGCAAAGTTGAAATCCTGAGAATCAGGCATTATGAAGGCTCCCTATCCTGTTGGTAGAAGTCTCAATTAAAGCCTAATTCTACTCAGTGGGAGAGAGTCCTTGTTGATTATTGCTGAGCCTGAGCTCTGTGTTCTAGAAGTTCTTTTACATTATCTCCCTTGGTCATATCTGAAATACATGGGGATAGGCCATCCCTAGTGGCTCCACAGCTGTCTCAAATACAGGTGCTGAAAGGTGGAACTGCAAGTTCTCTTAACTTTCAAATTATCAGAGGCTTTGAAGATTTTGATCTATTCACTTCAAGTCAGTTCCATGTACCAGTGATCACACAAGTATTTCTAATATATTTCTCAAGTCTCATTTATTTTGATTCCTTATACATAAACACGCACACACTCATTAATAGTAGCTATCTTGTAGCTATCTGTAAAAAGTGATGGGGAATCCATGCATTGAATCTGATCATTGTTCTGAATCATTTTATTCAGCTGAGAAGTATTACTGAAATCTTATCCTCTCAACATCTTTTTTATTCCCAACTCTTAAAATATGGTGTTGGGAAAACATTTGGTCTTTTCTAAACCTGCAAAGCCCACAGTCCCTTAACTCTTCCTATTTCCTTTCATTTTTAACTGAAAACTGACTATATTCTGAGTTCATGTCTTTTCTATATTATCTTGCCAAGCTTTTTCAGGCAGTAAGAACCAGCACACACTATGAAGTTTCCGTTTTGTTTCACCTTTCACTCTAGGACTGCTCGCTAAGTATGCCTCTGATTATACCTCCAAGTTACTGCAGATGTAATTTTATTAATAATACAAGATTTGAAATGCAGCAGGACCTATGGTCTTTTCCCCTCTTCCAATGTCCTTCACCTGCTGTTTTTTCCTGTGGAAAAACTTGAGCCAAAGAATAAGCTTAACCAGAGAAGAGAAAAAAATGCACAAAAAAAGGAAAACAATCAAAGGAGATGAAATAATATTAATGTTGTCATTAAGTAAAGTCAAGGACTTTTAGTTCCTTCTCAAGGGCTATAGATACATTCTGAGCCATATCCTGTGAGCTGTCTTATAGATACTGAAACCCCCACCAGGTGGAGAAGTTAACTGCATGATGACCAGACCTGTAGTCATGACATAAGCTGCCACAGTTCTAAGAACTGGCCTCAAAGAAATGGAAACAAACCGACCCTGGAACTGAACATTAACTGTAATTAAAACAATCAAGATGACACTGGTTAGACAAGTGATGACCAATTGCAAGATAACTGTCAGAGCTGACTGTGCTGTTTTTGCATGTAGCTCCCTCCTTTCATCTATAAAAGTTCTTGCCCACTGATGGTCAGTACAGGTAGTCAGCCTTCAGATAAGAATTGGCCTGCCCCCACCCCCACTCGCCAGCATCCAAAATAAAGTAAATACATACTACTATTCAGAAAACTAAGATCATGGCATCTGGCCTCATCATTTCATGGGAAATAGATGGGGGAACAGTGGAAACAGTGTCAGACTTGATTTTTGGGGGCTCCAAAATCACTGCAGATGATGATTGCAGCCATGAAATTAAAAGACACTCCTTGGAAGGAAAGTTATGACCAACCTAGATAGCATGTTGAAAAGCAGAGACATTTCTTTGCCAACAAAGGTCTGTCTAGTCAAGGCTATGGTTTTTCCAGTGGTCATGTATGGATGTGAGAGTTGGACTGTGAAGAAAGCTGAGTGCCAAAAAATTGATGCTTTTGAACTGTGGTGTTGGAGAAGACTCTTGAGAGTCCCTTGGACTGAAAGGAGATCTAACCAGTCCATCATAAAGGAGATCAGTCCTGGGGTGTTCATTGGAAGGACTGATGCTAAAGCTGAAACTCCAGTACTTTGGCCACCTCATGCGAAGAGTTAACTCATTGGAAAAGACTCTGATGCTGGGAGAGATTGGGGGCAGGAGGAGAAGGGGACCACAGAGGATGAGATGGCTGGATAGCATCACCGACTCGATGGACATGAGTTTGAGTAAACTCCGGGAGTTGGTGATGGACAGGGAGGCCTGGCGTGCTGCGATTCATGGGGTCGCAAAGGGTCAGACACAACTGAGCAACTGAACTGAACTGAATTGAATGTATAAAATAGATAACTAATGAGAACCGTATAGTACAGGGAATTCTACTTAGTGGTCTGTGGTGACCTAAGTAGAAAGAAATTCAAAAAAGAGGGGATATGTGTATACATATAGTTGATGCACTTTGCTGTAAAGCAGAAACACAACATTGTAAAGCAACTATACTCCATTAAGTTTTTTTTTTTTTTAATCTAACACAGAATTTCCTGATCAAGCCACTATCCACTGGGTACAGATTCAGAAACCTAGAAGGCTCCTTGAATTATTTTGCAACCTAAAATAAAACATTCCCCTTCCCCCCTTAGAAGTAATCAATCCATTTTAATGCTACTTCTGTCATCCTGTTCAATGCTTTATTCTCTTTTATGGCTTACTTGTCACTGACACTTTTTTTCCTGTTTTAATAAATTAAATGCCTTTCTCAGTTTATTGGAAGGTATACACCCCATTTTCATTCAAGGGGATACCTTTAATATATTTAAATTTAATTATGATTTTAACAGTGAGGCCATATCTATAATATTCTACCTGATGAAAGTTTTATTTCTTGGCAATTTCTCTTTATTCACTATGAAATTTTTATATTCAGATGATTGTTCAGAACTTATTGTTCCAGAAGTATTTTATAAAATCTATTTTTAAGGAGTATTTTTAGCATAGCTTTAGATTTTATCAATACATTTAAATTATTTAGACTTAAGTCTATATTTAATTGGTTTTAGTGCTCACAGCAGGTCTTTTATGCTATAAACAATTCATCTTGAGTTCTCTGCTTTGATTATTCCTGAGGAAACTGGAGCAAATCTTCAAATTCCAGCAAGTTGAGAGGAGGAGTAAAGTTCTGGGAATTATGTAGGTGGCATTCTTTCTGCACCCTTCAATATCTGAGAAAACGTTGTTGCTGCTGCTACTAAGTCTCCATAAGTGCCACCTTGGCTCCTTATATAATTTCTCATTCACAAAAATTCTCATCTTAACCTTCTGTAGAACTAGTTCCTCTAAAAAAAAAAAAAAAAAAAAAAAAGAACAAAATCTGATCATTTGCCAACTCGTTTTTTTCCTACTAAATGCTTAAGGGGAAAGAAAAAAAGGCTTTCAAATTCAAGGATTTTTTTCCAGAATAAATCTAAATCTTGCTTTGTTTCCATTATTTACCTATTGCATGGTGCATACTTTTATTAATCATAATAGGATCCTTTTCACTTCAGGAAGATTTTCTTCAAGACTTTTTGATTGTTAATTTTATTAATAATTTTAATATCTGCTGTTTCTGGGTTTAAGACTATGTTTAATTTGGATTTCCACAATCTGTTCTGTGTCTTTTAGAGGTTATGTCATTATTTTAATGCCTTTATTCTTTTCTTCAGAGTTCTGGTAAAATAGAACAAATATGTGTTCTACTTCAATGATTTGATTATGCATCAATCTGGTTTCTGCTTCCCCCATAGTATATTTTTATTTGACAATTGTGAATTTTCATTTCTACATAACTGTTCACAATTTCACATTTTCCCCTTATGGTTAGTTATTCTTAGTTCATAGATTCAGTGTACTCTGAAATATTGTTAAGAACATAAAACTATTTTTACTTTGGATTTTTATTGCTTCAAATTTTCTATTTATAAAGATTATAGAACATTACAGAATAAGTACCTAGATGCATTCCTGTCACTACCATGAATATGTGTTATCCTACCAGTCATAAGTTTTACTACATATCAAGCTATATATTTTATAAAAGTCACATGAATGCCTTAATTTTTCATATTATTGTATATTTGATTTTCTCTAGCTATAGTATGTTCTTTCAAACTGCTGCTGCTACTATTTAGTCACTAAGTTGTATCTGATTCTTTGGGACCCCATGGACTGTAGCCTGCCAGACTCTTCTGTCCATGGGATTTCCCAGACAATAATACTGGAGTGGATTGCCATTTCCTTCTCCAGGGGATATTCTCAACCCAGGGACTGAACCCACGTCTTCTGCTTGGCAGACATATTCTTTACCACTGAGCCACCTGGAAAGCCCTCTTTCAACCTGTCTATGTTATTAGTATATTGTTCACCCATACTTAATCCTGTAGAATCTGCCATCATAAGATTATATCATATTTGTGCATTTGCTATTGGAAATATATGCCACTTCATGCTATTATCATGCTTCAGTGAACATTCTTACACTCTTTGTTCAGTCTGCAACATGCCAGGCTTCCCTGTCCTTCACCCTCTCCCAGAGCTTGCTCAAACTTATGTCCATTGAGTCAGTGATGCCATCCAACCATATCATCCTCTGTAGTCCCCTGCTCCTCTTGCCCTCAATCTTTCCCAGTATCAGGATATTTTCCATTGAGTCAGTTCTTTGCATCAGGAGGACAAAGTATTGGAGCTTCAGCTTCAACATCAGTCCTTCCAATGAATGTTCAGGGTTTATTTCCTTCAGGATTAACTGGTTTGATCTCTTTGCTGTCCAAGGGACTCTCAAGAGCCATCTCCAACAACACAGTTCTAAAGCATCAATTTTTTGGCATTTGGCCTGCTTACACATATCTTCTAGTAAATATGTGCAAGAGGTCCTTAAGGGTACAATACCAAAAAACTAAAATCCCTGAGTGTTAGAACAGACCTATTTTCAAACCACCATTTTTTTTCAAATAGCTCTCCCAAGTGGTAGTACTAATTTTACATTCCCACTAAGATTATATGAGATCCTTTTTTCACCATATGCTCACCATTCCTTGGAAATACTAAGCTTATTTTTTAAATATTCCCATATTTACACTGGGATAGGGCAATTTCATTTTTTTTTTGATGTTTATTGTCCATCAGGTATATCCACATCTTTGATTTCAACTTTATATTACTTATCCATTTTTATTTTCTTATTGATCTATAGGGCTGTTTTCCATATACAGTACTTGATGTTAACACTTTTTACATTGTTCAAAATATATTTCTGTCATCTAAGTTTGTATTTTTGTTAATATTACTTTTCAAGTTGAGGAATTTCCCATCTATTTCTATTTATCTTCGAATTTTTATCATTAGTGGGTATTGGACGTTTCCAGATGTTTTCCCTGCATCAGTTGATATAATCATATGATTTTTTTAACTCGTTGATGTGATTGGTTATGTTGATTGATTTTTGAATATTGAACAAGTTTTATATAACTGAAAAACTTTGTCATAATGTATAATGTTTTTGTGCATTTCCAGATTCAATTTGCTAAGAATTTGTCGAATATTACTGCATCTATGTTCATTAGAGATAATGATTTGTAGATCTTTCTTGTAATGTTTTACTCTGATTTTAGTATTAGTAATTGTGATCTCTAAAATGAGTTAAGGTGTTCTTTGTGTTTTCTCGAAGATTATAGAAAAACTGGTGCCATTTCTTCCTTATAGATTTGATAGAATCCACCAGTGAAAGTATCTGAGCCTGGCATTTACTTTTTGGAAAAGTTATTAATCACAGATTTAATTTCCTTAATAGATATAAGCCTGTTCAGATTATTTTTTTCTCCTTGTGTGAGTTTGGTAATTTGTGTCTTTCAAGGCATTGTTCCATTTCATCTAGAATGTAAGATTTTTGGCCATAGAGGTCATAATATTTCTTTATTATGCCTTTGATATCCAAGGGCTCATTTCTAACACTGATTTGTGTCTTGTCTTCTTTTTTTTGGTTAGCCAGTCTGCAGGTTTATCAATTTTACCAATCTTTCAAAGAACAAGCCTTTTTCTTGTTGATTTTCTCTATTCCTGCTTTTAAATTTCATTAAATTCTGCCCTCATTTTTATTATTTATTTTATTCCAGTAGCTTTAGGCTTTAATTGCTCATCTTTCTCTAGTTTTCTAGGGTGGAAACTTAGATCAATTTTGATAAGTTGCCTTTTACTAGCTCAAATTATTTTTAAAATTTCTCTTGAAAATACTTCCTTGGCCCATGTGTTATTTCATCTCTACTGTAATTTTTCAGCTAAGTTTCCTTTACTGATTCTAGTTTAATTGCATAGTGTCTGAGAACTTGCTTTGTGTGATTTTTTTTATTTTTATTTTTTTTTTCACTTATAGGTGGCAATCTTCTTTTTTTTTTTAATTTTATTTTTAAACTTTACATAACTGTATTAGTTTTGCCAAATATCAAAATGAATCCGCCACAGGTATACATGTGTTCCCCATCCCAAACCCCCCTCCCTCCTCCCTCCCCATTCCATCATCAAGCTGTCTTTTATGGCCCAGAATGTAGTCTTGTGAGTGCTCACATGAGCTTGAGAAGAATGTGTATTCTGCTGTGGTTGAGTACTGTGTCAATGTCATTAGACAGTATTGATTAATAATGATGTTCAGGTAAATTCTATCCTTACTGATTTTCTGCCTGTCTGATCTATCAATTATCTATCAGTTTTTGCCTCATATATTTTGTTGTCCTTTGTTAGACGCATGCACGTTAAAGACTGTTACATCTTCCTGGAGAATAGATTCCCTTTATGCTTTTCTTTATCCCTGATAATTTTCCTTGTTCCAAAATCTACTTTGTCTGAAATTAATAGTTATTCCAGTTTTTTTTTAATTAATGAAAGTATAGTGCATCTTTATTTACCCTTTTACTTTTAAAATTTATTTATTTGACTGTGCCAGGTCTTAGTTCAGCACATGAACTCTTAGTTGTGGCATGTGACCTCTCAGCTGCTGCATGTGGGATCTAGTTCCCTGACCAGGGATCAAACTCAGGCCCCCTGCACAGGGAGTGCAGAGTCTTAGCCAGGGAAGTTCCCACCCTTTTACTTTTAGTCTATCTTTGTCTTTAAACTAAGTTTCCTGGAGATAATATGTAGTTAAGGTAATGTTGTTATTGTTTCACTCTGCTGATAATCACCGTCTTTTTGTTATTGGGTTTTGTTCATTTTTTGTTTTTTGTTTTTTTAATTGAAGGATAAATGCTTTACAGAATTTTGCTGTTTTCTGTCAAATCTCAACATGAATCAGCCATAGGTATACATATATCCCCTCCCTTTTGAACCTGCCTCCCATCTCCCTCCCCATCCCACCTCTCTAGGTTGATACAGAGCCCCTGTTTCACTTTCCTGAGCCATACAGCAAATTCCCATTGGCTAGATATGGTAATGTAAGTTTCCATGTTATTCTTTCCATACATCTCACCCTCTCCTCCCTTCTCCCCATGTCCATAATTTTATTCTTTGTGTCTGTTTCTCCATTGTTGCCCTGTAAGTAAATTCTTCGGTACTATTTTTCTAGATTCTATACATATGTGTTAGAATACGGTATTTATCTTTTTCTTTCTGACTCACTTCACTCTGTATAATAGGTTCTAGATTCACCCACCTCATTAGAACTGACTCAAATGCATTCTTTGTATGGCTGAGTAATATTCCATTGTGTATATATACCACAACTTATTTATCCATTAATCTCTCAATGGACTATGTTGCTTCCATGTTCTAGCTACTGTAAATAGTGCTGTAATGAAAAATGGGATACATGTGTCTCTTTCTGTTTTGGTTTCCTCAGGGTATATGCCTAGGAGTGGGATTGCTGGGTCATATGGTGGTTTTATTCCTGGTTCTTTAAGGAATCTCCATACTGTCTTCCATAGTAGCTGTATCAGTTTACATTCCCACCAACAGTGCAAGAGGGCAAGAGGGTTCCCTTTTCTCCACACCCTTTCCAGCATTTATTGTTTGTAGACTTTTTGATGATGGCCATTCTGACTAGTGTGAGGTGGTATCTCATTGTAGTTTTGCTTTGCATTTCTCTAATAATGAGTGATGTTGAGCATCTTTTCATGTGTTTGTTAGCCATCTGTATGTCTTCTTTGGAGAAATGTCTGTTTAGGTCCTTTTCCCACTTTTTGATTGAGTTGTTTGTTTTTCTGGTATTGAGATGTATGAACTGCTTGTATATTTTGGAAATTAATCCTTTGTCAGTTGTTTCAGTTGCTATTATTTTATCCCATTCAGAAGGTTGTCTTTTCACCATGCTTATCATTTCCTTTGCTGTCCAAAAGCTTTTAAGTTTAATCAGGTCCCGCTTGTTTACTTTTGTTTTTATTTCCATTACTCTAGGAGGTGGGTCATAGAGGATCTTGCTTTGATTTATGTCATCAAGTGTTCTGCCTATGTTTTCCTCCAAGAGTTTTATAGTTTCTGGTCTTACATTTAGGTCTTTAATCCATTTTGAGTTTATCTTAGTGTATGGTGTTTGGAAGTGTTCTAATTTCATTCTTTTACATGTAGCTGTCCAGTTTTCCCAGCACCATTTATTGAAGTGGCTGTCTTTAACCCATTGTATATTCTTGCCTCCTTTGTCAAAAGTAAGATACCCATAGGTGCACAGGTTTATTTCTGGGCTTTCTACCTTGTTGCATAAGTCTATATTTCTGTTTTTGTGCCAGTACCATACTGTCCTGATAACTGTAGCTTTGTAGTATAACCTGAAGTCAGGAATCTTGATTCCTCCAGCTCCATTCTTCTTTCTCAAGACAGCTTTGGCTATTCGGAGTCTTTTGCATTTCCATATGAATTGTGAAATTTTTTGTTCTAGTTCTGTGAAAAATATCATTGGTAATTTGATAGGGATTGCATTAAATCTGTGGATTGCATTTGGTAGTATAGTCATTTTCACAATATTGATTCTTCTTACCCAGGAACATGGGTAAGAAGAATCTCCATCTGTTTATGTCATCTTTGATTTCTTTCATTAGTGTCTTATAATTTTCTGTGTACAGTTCTTTTGTCTCCTTAGGTAAGTTTATTCCTAGATATTTAATTCTTTTTGTTGCAATGGTGAATGGGATTGATTCCTTAATTGCTCTTTCTGAATTTTCATTGTTAGTATAGAGAAATGCAAGTGATCTCTGTGTATTAATTTTGTATCCTGCAACTTTGCTAAATTCACTGATTAGCTCTAGTAATTTTCTGATACTATCTTTAGGGTTTTCTATGTACAGTATCATGTCATCTGCAAACAGTGAGAGCTTTACTTCTTCTTTACCAATCTGGATTCCTTTTCTTTCTTTTTCTTCTCTGATTGCTGTAGCTAGGACTTCCAGAACTATGTTGAATAATAGTGGGGAACGTGGACACCCTTGTCTTATTCCTGATCTTAGGGGGAATGTTTTCAATTTTTCACCATTGAGAATAATGTTTGCTGTAGTCTTATCATATATGGCCTTTACTATGTTGAGGTAGGTTCCTTCTATGCCCACTTTTTGAAGAGTTTTGATCATAAATAGGTACTGAATTTTGTCAAAGGCTTTTTCTGCATCTATTGAGATGATCACATGGTTTTATCTTTCAATTTGTTAATATGGTGTATCACATTGTTTGATTTCCATTATATTGAAGAATCCTTGCATCCCTGGAATAAACCCAATGTGATCATGGTGTATGAGCTTTTTGATGTGTTGCTGAATTCTGTTAATCACTGTTTTTTAATGGCTGTATTTAGATTATTCACATTTAAAGTGATTAATGACACATACTAGTTCGAATATTTATTCCATGTGTAGCTCTTTTCTACTTTTTGCCCTCCTAATATGTGCTTTAAGTCTAATCACATTGTCCATTCATTATTAATGGTGAATTGATATTTACTATATCACATATATTTCTTAAAAATTTTTTTTGTAGTGGTTGCCCTCAGTTCAGTTCAGAAGCTCAGTCGGTTCTGACTCTTTGTGACCCCATGAATCACAGCACGGCAGGCCTCCCTGTCCATCACCATCTCCTGGAGTTCACTCAAACTCACGTCCATCAAGTCGGTGATGCCATCCAGCCATCTCATCCTCTGTCGTCCCCTTCTCCTCCTGCCCCCAATCCGTCCCACCATCAGTGTCTTTTCCAATGAGTCAACTCTTTGCATGATGTGGCCAAAGTACTGGAGTTTCAGCTTTAGCATCATTCCTTCCAAAAACCACCCAGGGCTGATCTCCTTTAGAATGGACTAGTTGGATCTCCTTGCAGTCCAAGGGACTCTCAAGAGTCTTCTCCAACACCACAGTTCAAAAGAATCAATTCTTCGGTGCCCAGCTTTCTTCACAGTCCAACTCTCACATCCATACTCGACCACTGGAAAAACCATAGCCTTGACTAGACGGACCTTTGTTGGCAAAGTAATGTCTCTGCTTTTCAATATGCTATCTAGGTTGGTCATAACTTTTCTTCCAAGGAGTAAGCATATTTTAATTTCATGGCTGAAATCACCATCTGCAGTGATTTTGGAGCCCCCAAAAATAAAGTCTGACACTGTTTCCCCATCTATTTCCCATGAAGTGATGGGACCAGATGCCATGATCTTCATTTTCTGCATGAGGAGCTTTAAGCCAGCTTTTTCACTCTCCTCTTTCACTTTCATCAAGAGGCTTTTTAGTTCTTCTTCACTTTCTGCCATAAGGGTGGTGTCATCTGCGTATCTGAGGTTATTGATATTTCTCCCTGTAATCTTGATTCCAGCTTGTGCTTCTTCTAGCCCAGCGTTTCTCATGATGTACTCTGCATATAAGTTAAATAAGCAGGGTGACAATATACAGCCTTGACATACTCCTTTTCCTATTGGAATCAATCTGTTGATCCATGTCCAGTTCTAACTGTTGCTTTCTGACCTGCATATAGGTTTCTTAAGAGGCAGGCCAGGAGGTCTGGTATTCCCATCTCTTTCAGAATTTTCCACAGTTTATTGTGATCCACACAGTTAAAGGCTTTGGCATAGTCAATAAAGCAGAAATAGATGTTTTTCTGGAACTCTCTTGCTTTTTCCATGAACCAGCGGATGTTGGCAATTTGATCTCTTGTTCCTCTGCCTTTTCTAAAATCAGCTTGAGCATCTGGAAGTTCACGGTTCATGGATTGCTGAAGCCTGGCTTGGAAAATTTTGAGCATTACTTTCATAGCATATGAGATGAGTGCAATTGTGCAGTAGTTTGATAATTGCCTTTCTTTGGGATTGGAATGAAAACTGACCTTTTCCAGTCCTGTGGCCACTGCTGAGTTTTCCAAATTTGCTGGGATATAGAGTGCAGCACTTTCGCAGCATCATCTTTCAGGATTTGAAATAGCTCAACTGGAATTCCATCACCTCCACTAGCTTTGTTCGTAGTGATGCTTTCTAAGGCCCACTTGACTTCACATTCCAGGATGTCTGGCTCTAGGTGAGTGATCACACCATCGTGATTATCTTGGTCGTGAAGATCTTTGTACAGTTCTTCTGTGTATTCTTGCCACCTCTTCTTAATATCTTCTGCTTCTGTTAGGTCCATACCATTTCTGTCCTTTATCGAGCCCATCTTTGCATGAAATGTTCCCTTGGTATCTCTAATTTTCTTGAAGAGATCTCTAGTCTTTCCCATTCTGTTGTTTTCCTCCATTTCTTTGCACTGATCGCTGAGGAAGTCTTTCTTATCTCTCCTTGCTATTCTTTGGAACTCTGCATTCAGATGTTTATGTCTTTCCTTTTCTCCTTTGCTTTTCACTTCTCTTCTTTTCACAGCTAT
Source organism: Bubalus kerabau (assembly GCF_029407905.1). Taxonomy (NCBI): domain Eukaryota; kingdom Metazoa; phylum Chordata; class Mammalia; order Artiodactyla; family Bovidae; genus Bubalus; species Bubalus kerabau. The sequence continues at coordinate 31,301,635 of NC_073647.1, read as the reverse complement.
TTGTAAGGCCTCCCCAGACAGCCATTTTGCTTTTTCACATTTCTTTTCCATGGGGATGGTCTTGATCCCTGTCTCCTGTACAATGTCATGAACCTCAGTCCATAGTTCATCAGGCACTCTATCTATCAGATCTAGTCCCTTCAATCTATTTCTCACTTCCTCTGTATAATCATAAGGGATTTGATTTAGGTCATACCTGAATGGTCTGGTAGTTTTCCCTACTTTCTTCAATTTAAGTCTGGAATATGGCAATAAAGAGCTCATGATCTGAGCACAGTCAGCTCCCAGTCTTGTTTTTGCTGACTGTATAGAGCTTCTCCATCTTTGGCTGCAGAAAATATAATCAATCTGATTTTGGTGTTGATCATCCAGTCAACAAAAAGATATTGCAATCTAACTCCACCTTCTAACTAATCTAACTCCACCTTCAATACATTATATGGACTCGTGTATAGTGCAGATAACTTATAACCGAAATCTAAATTCTTCCTTCCTGTGCCTTATAAAATTCATTTCACTTACACATGTGCTACAATTGCACAAGAGGTTGTTGCCATTATTAACAGGCATCTATTACAATAACTAAGAAGAAATAGAAAGGTTTTATTTTACCTTCATTTATTCCTTCTCCCATGAAGATTTTGTTTTAAAATTCTGTCCAGGAGAAGTCCACTGGAGTTCTGTCACATGTCTGTTTTATTTTGTTTTTTTGGCTGAAGGGACTATTTATTCCTTCTTCATTTTTAAAAGATAATTTAAGTTGATATAGAACTCTAGGTTATGTTTATGGTTTTCCTTTCATCACTTTAAATATCTTACACAACCCTTTAACTGCTTGCATGGTTTCTAAAAAGAAGCACACTGTCATTCTTATGCTTTTTCCTCATAGATAAGGTGTTTTTCCCCTTTGACTAAAAATGTGTCTTTGCCTTTGTTTTCCTGCAATTTAAATACGATATACTTAGGTATAGATTATTTGATATTTATTCTGCTGGTGTTCTCTGATCTTCCTGAATCTGTGTTTGGGGATCTCGTTAATTTTGGAAAGTTCTTGGCTAATTCTGCTTGAAATATTTTTGTACTTTTCTCTCTCTTCCTTCTCCTCTGGTAATCCAATTACACATTTACATGTTTTGAAATTATAACTACAGATGTTGGTTATTCTGCTGTTTTCACTCTCTTAACCTTATATTTCAGTTTGAGAATTTTCCATTGACGTATCTTTGACTTTGCTCACTCTATTTTTAACTGTGCCCAGGCCATCAAAAGCATTCTTTGTTATCTGTTCAATTTTAGAGTTTTTCCCTCTCTCCTTATATCACCCATCTGTTTGTGTATATTATTTCCTTTTTCCATTAGAGCCTTTCACGTATTAGTCATAGTTAAAGTCTCTGTCAGAAATTGCAACATGTGTGTCATATCTGAGTCTCATTCTGATGATCACTATCTCTCTTTGAATCGTATGTTTTCTTGTTTTTACAGCATGCCTTGTAATTTTTGTTGTTGTTGTTAGAATGCCAGACAATATGAACCAGGTAACAGAAGCTGAGGTAAACATGCCTTTAGTATAAAGTTTTGTGTTCACTTGGCTAGGATTTGGGTTATATTTGCTATAGTTATAGGTACCAGAGCTTTTAAATACCTCTTTGTCTTATTCCCTCTGTCATCTTTCAGATTCTCCTAAAAACTCCTTCACAATGTCTAAGTCTTGCAGCTCTTTCAGGTGCAACTCACTGATATTATACTGCAGCTCCGTTGATATGAGAGGCAGCCAACATTTTACATTGTTTGATTAAATTTCAGTTTTTTAGTGATACATGAATACCTGGGCTGGAGCCTTCAGAGGTGTTTCTTAGCCTTTTATCTTCTCTAGAAAGCCTAGAGGGCCCTAGATTTGGCTAACTGCCCTGCCCCTAAGTTGCATAAAGTCCGATAAAGCCTTTTATCTTGCAGAGTAGATGTTTGAAATATATCCAGAGTATCCAACATAACAACGTTTTTACTTTTCCTGTAACCCTGCCAGGACATGAAGGCACTATTTTCTTCATCTTCATCATGAGAACATGACGGGTTTCCTGCAGCAAAGACCCTTGAAAGTGTCAATATTGGACCCCAGGAGTTTACTTCTCTCATGTTGCTCCATACAAATCCTCCAGCAATTCATTAATATTATCATTTATGATTCTAATATCTTCTGATTCAGACAAGCTCATCTCAGATATGATCCTCTGTATTTACCCATCTCTCCAGATTTCAGGATAGCAGTTAAAGTCTCTTCCACTTCTCAAATGGATGCAAGAATGTCATTGATTTTCAGTTTTCTCAGCTTTTTTCTGTTCCTGTTCTAAGAGTAGGAGTGACAACTTTTAAGCTCCTTAAATGTTGGAGCTGAAACAAGAAGTCCTAATAAAGCTAATATTAGTTTGCATGATTCAAATTTATATTACTGGGTATATACAAATTCATAAATATCTTTTTGGCAGTGTTCATGTGTATCCATATTAATGCCTTTAACTTAAAATTTTTTGAAAATAATGCCACACTACTTTTCATTGGCTATACATTGGTTGGAATGTGTTTGTCTTTTTCTTAACTTTTATGTACGATTTTGCTTTAAGTGCATTTCTTTTAAGAAGAACGTTTCCCACTCATCTGTCATGTAATAGATGAAGTGAAGCATTTTCATTTAATGTGATTAGATATAACTCATTTCTGACTTTCTGATTTTTCTAGTTGTTATCCTTTTCCTTTCTTCTTTATCATCTTCTAGTGAATTTATTAGACTTTCTTTACTTTTGCATTTTGCTCAGTACTACTTTTGAAGTGACCCATTTTATTCTAAATTTGTAGTGATTGTGCTTAGCTTTTCTGGTGTGGTTGTGCTAGTGATTTTTTTGTAGTGTCCTGCCCTTTTTAACATGTATATTTACATTTAGAAAAACTAAAGTTAATATCACTCTCTTCCTCAAAATACACAGACCATAGAAATATTTCAATATAATCAGTCATCTTGGCCTATTCCCACTCACATTTTTTATGATGTAGTTTAGCATTTTTCATACCTTTAGTTCTGGCTTTTGAGGACATGCATTTTCAAAGCCCTTCCTTGCTTTGTGAGCTCATAGCTTGGTAGTGAATCATTATTCATAGAAATTTGATAAGGCAAATATACCCTCCTCATAGTTTGTGGGATTTTGCTCTATGTCCAAGACCCCAATACATACCCTTAACCTAAAGAGGACCATGGCATTAATCAAAATCATTCAATGGTTAAGTAATTCATTTCAGCAAAGTGCAATACAGCAGATTTTCCTGCAGTCCTAGAGATTGTATGCTGACAGAAATTTGGAATATTTCAGGACTTTCTGAATGTGTAATAAGGAATACACTTGATCCTACTTCAATTAAAGACTTCTTTGAGATCCAAGGCAGAGTGTATTTAACTCAGAGTGAAAGTAAAAAAGAGAACACACTGTTCAGAATTAAAAATAAAATGAGTTTGGGGAGATGTTTAAGTTTCTCTGACCTGGAAATGGAATATTATTTATTGGTTCTATTGAATGAAATTGTACTCTTGGTGTGTTTTATGTATTGGGATATGCTTACAGTATGAACTTTCAATAGAACTTGTTTCTACCCTGAGCTGTACTGTGTATTAGTATTTTGACCTCAAGTGCAATATTTAACCTTGCTTTAGCTTAGTTTCTTTTATATGCCAAAAGGTGACAATCCTTGCCCTAGGTACCTTCATAGCATTGCTGTGAGAGTCAAAAAGAATAGTGAAAAATAGTGCTTTCTGGATTATAAAAAAACATTACACAAATATAAAGGATTGCTTAGAAACAGGAAAATATTTGAAAAGTGCTTTATGGGATATAAAATATTATGCAAATATAAAGGATTGTTCAGAAAAAAAAATACTGGAAAATTGTATGTGACTTTTGTCATGGTACTGGTGAGTCATTTTGTCAGGAAAGCAGAATTCTTATAAAATCATAGGATTCTGAAGATGTTTGGTGTCTTCCAAACATAACATATTTGAAGTAGAATAGTAATAAAAGCTGAAAAATACCAATGTACCAAAGATGCTAGGTCATTTCTGACTGCTTTATAATTTATGTCTGACATAAAATGCTGAGCATGAAACGTATTTCATTATAGACTGCAAATCTAGACAGATGAAAGATCTGGGGGAAATCTAAATTTAGGATAATTCTTTTTTATGTTGAAAGAATGAGAGGGAAGGTTTTCTCTAATGTGGTGCCACTTAAGAAATGAGATACAAAGAAAATTGGGTCAAACACAGTGATCAAACAACAGTGGTGCATACAGCAAGCAGAAGCAGGACCTTGACCACTCCAATCTGAGCCACTGAGTAGTTCCTTAGTTTTCCGGGACTCTGATTCAGTGATTAAATGGGTTGTTAAGGATTTTTTTTTTCCTCGTATGCATCTCTTATACCCTTTTCTCCTGCCTTTCACCACAGGGCTAAATATAGCAGAATCCTTTCTTATTTTTGAGCAATAGAAGACACATACATTTAGTGAGGAAGAGCTTCCTCACTAAAGTATCTTCACCCACAGTATCTCATTTCATCTCCTGAACAATCATATCAAGTAGGCATTATTATTCTCACTTTGCCTGTAAGGAAGGTAAGACTCAAAGAAGTTCAATAACCTTCCCAGGATCATACCTTCACTTATAATGCTTAAATTTAAACCCATGTCTATCTGATGCAAAATCTTCTCATTCTACAACTGAGAGACTTCAACAGAAAGATGAGGACTTGTTCAAGGACATATGTGTTTTATACACATGGAATATGAACAGCTATCTATATGGCATGGTTTCAGAGGGAATGACTTTGTTTCCAAACACCTATATCAGCTGTACTTCCTAAAGCCCCAAAAAGTTTGATTCAGGCAGCCAATACATTTCAGTTTAAACATCAATTCAAATTAGTGAGCAGTCACTTCTTGAAGCACTGTTTTAAGAAAGAATCTAAGGAGAATGTTTCCTGTTCAGAAGCAAAGAGTATTATAATCAATCAGCAATAATTATACAGAAGTGGGAGGAAAGAGGTGGTGGCCCAAGTGCAAGTTTCTGTCATCATGGAACTAGACATGTTTTATCTTGATTTAAGTGAAGTGAGCTTCGGCTATTAGTCTTCTAGTTCCCTTGGGAGGAGGCCCACATTCCTCATTTCTCACACCTTACTTTGTGAGAAACTCAATGGATTCTTAAGAGAAATATTTGCCAGTCAGAAGGGAAAGGAGATTGTGGGCTCCATGCATTTATGTGGAAGAAGGACAGAAGCTTTGTGGAGAATGGTGGGAAAAGCCAGGCATGTCAGTAAGCTCTGTCTATTTCATGAATGTGTCCAAAGAAATGTTGTTTAGAATCACTAAAGGTTAATCACAAAGCTATCTTGGATAGTTTCATTGTTGGTTCATTGGTATTGTTTAGTGGTTTATAGGTACTTATAGTCTCATAAAACTGAAAATTAGCATATTAATTAGAATTAGTTTCCATTTGAGAAAAAAATCACTTTATAGTCTGCTAGGATTGGTAGGAATGAATCTGAACAGTGATATCTTGCTATAGGAAAATTATAAAACTCTGTCTTGTTTTCATGAGATGGGGTGGGGAAGAAGGAAATCTATTCTAGGCGGAAAGGGTACCAAAATGAGTTTAAAGCAGTTAGTTAGTATGGATCAGAGAGCACCTCTTAATGACAGTGCAGGAGAAAAATAGGTGACTTGGAGTGAAAGCCAAGGACAGTGACTGGAGATCAGGATAAAAGCAAATATCAATTAAGAGCCAATCAAGGAAATAAATGTACCTACTGGCTGTTTTATTCACATTTAAGGACTGACAAACCAGACACTATCAGTTCAGCCAACTTTGTCTGCATATCTGTTGCTTCAATTAGAAAGCAGGTTAGACTGACATTTTCCGCTAGCTGATGGACTGGGATGAAGGCAACATTGACCTGGATTTGATCCCCGCACAGCCTAAGTCACGCTGTAAATCTTAATTTGCTGCTTGTCTTCATTTTCTAGTGCTAATAGCATTTCACATTTGAAAATTATGTTTTCAATAGAATCATTCAAATAATTCACATAAGCAAAATTAAACTTGATATGATTTCCCATGGGAAATAAGAATATGAAGTGAGCTACCATATACTCACTTCCACTGTATAATCATAAGGGATTTGACTTAGGTCATACCTCAATGGTCTAGTGGTTTTCCCCACTTTCTTCAATTTAAGTCTGAATTTGGCAATAAGGAGTTCATGATCTGAGCCACAGTCAATTCCCAGTCTTGTTTTTGATGACTGTATAGAGCTTCTCCATCTTTGGCTGCAAAGAATATAATCAATCTGATTTCAGTGTTGACCATCTGGTGATGTCCATGTGTTGAGTCTTCCCTTGTGTTGTTGGAAGAGGGTGTTTGTTATGACCAGTGCATTACCTTGGCAAAACTCTATTAACCTTTGCCCTGCTTCATTCTGTATTCCAAGGCCAAATTTGCCTGTTACCCTAGGTGTTTCGTGACTTCCTAGTTTTGCATTCCAGTCCCCTATAATGAAAAGGACATCTTTTGGGGGCATTAGTTCTAAAAGGTCTTGTAGGTCTTCATAGAACCGTTCAACTTCAGCTTCTTCAGCGTTACTGGTTGGGGCATAGACTTGGATTACTGTGATATTGAACAATTTGCCTTGGAAACGAAGAGAGATCATTATGTCGTTTTTGAGATTGCATCCAAGTACTGCATTTTGGACACTTTTGTTGACCACGATGGCCACTCCATTTCTTCTGAGGGATTCCTGCCTGCAGTAGTAGATACAATGGTCATCTGAGTTAAATTCACCCATTCCAGTCCATTTTAGTAGGCTGATTCCTATAATGTCAACATTCACTCTTGCTATCTCCTGTTTGACCACTTCCAATTTGCCTTGATTCATGGACCAGACATTCCAGGTTCCTATGCAATATTGCTCTTTACAGCATCGGACCTTGCTTCTATCACCAGTCACATCGTCAACTGGGTATTGTTTTTGCTTTAGCTCCATCCCTTCATTCTTTCTGGAGTTATTTCTCCACTGATCTCCAGTAGCATATTGAGCACCTACTGACCTGGGGAGTTCTTCTTTCAGTATCCTATCATTTTGCCTTTTCATACTGTTCATGGGGTTCTCAAGGCAAGAATACTGAAGTGGTTTGCCATTCCCTTCTCTGGTGGACCACATTCTGTCAGACCTCTCCACCATGACCTGCCCATCTTGTGTGGCCCCACACAGCATGGCTTAGTTTCATTGAGTTAGACAAGGCTGTGGTCCGTGTGATGAGACTGACTAGTTTTCTGTGAGTATGGTTTCAGTGTGTCTGCCCTCTGATGCCCTCTTGTAACACTTACCATCTTACTTGGGTTTCTCTTACCTTGGATGAGGGGTATCTCTTCACGGCTGCTCCAGCAAAGTGCAGCCGCTACTCCTTACCTTGGATGAGGGGTATCTCCTCACTGCTGCCCCTCTTGACTTTGAACGTGGAGTAGCTCCTCTTGGCCCTCCTGCTCCCATGCACCCAATGCTCCTTGGATGTAGGGCTGCTCAGTGGAAGTGAGGAATAGATTTAAGGGACTAGATCTGATAGATAGAGTGCCTGATGAACTATGGACTGAGGTTCATGACATTCTACAGAAGACAGTGATTTTGGAGCCCAGAAAATAAAGTCTGACACTGTTTCCACTGTTTCCCCATCTATTTTTCATGAAGTGATGGGACCAGATGCCATGACCTTAGTTTTCTGAATGTTGAGCTTGAAGCCAACTTTTTCACTCTCTTCTTTCACTTTCATCAAGAGGCTTTTTAGTTCCTCAACTTTCTGCCATAAGGGTGGTTAATTGGCCTCAATAATGGCAACTTCATTATATCCATAGGATCCCCCTTCAAGGTGGTGAATATCCTAAGAGAGGTCAGTAAAATACAGGGTATGCTTCAGAGAGCTGTGGTAGACAGAGTGAACCAGTTCTCATAGATCTGGAATCACATCCGAAATCCATAGCAAGTAACCCCAATGCTTATTTTTCCAAGGCTGGAGGCATCAGAGAATTCTGCAGCATGCCTCATAGTGCAGCAGTGTTCTAGTTTACCTACAGATAAGTCCCAGGGTATGGGCAGATACCTCTGAGCCCTGAGGTGACAGCAGACAAGGGAGAATGACATTTACATAACATTTTACTACTCCCAAGACTCTTTTCATAATGTTTTGTTTTATGCATTATCAGAGATTTGGAAAAAAATGCTAAATAAAATAATGTTGAATGAAATTTTTAAAATTTAAGGGCAAAATGTCAGCAAATATCCCTGAAAGATAGATAGTCTCATAAGGACCTGGTGGAGGAATCAAATGGTTTATTTTTTTTTTTTCTAACTTTACAATATTGTATCGGTTTTGCCATATATCAACATGAGTCCACCACAGATATACACGTGTTCCCCATCCTGAATCCTCCTCCCTCCTCCCTCCCCGTACCATCCCTCTGGGTCATCCCAGTGCACCAGCCCCAAGCATCCAGTATCATGCATCGAACCTGGACTGGCGACTCGTTTCATATATGATATTATACATGTTTCAATGACATTCTCCCAAATCATCCCACCCTCTCCCTCTCCCTCTCCCTCTCCCACAGAGTCCAAAAGACTGTTCTATACATCAGTGTCTCTTTTGCTGTCTCGTATATTGGGTTATTGTTACCATCTTTCTAAATTCCATATATATGCGTTAGTATACTGTATCGGTGTTTTTCTTTCTGGCTTACTTCACTCTGTATAATAGGCTCCAGTTTCATCCACCTCTTTCTGTGGACAATATGGCACTGTGCATGATCATTTAAAAAGTGTTCCTAGTCTTTGAACCACTTTCAGAAAGTGGCCTAGAGAAATAATCCAAAGTTCAGTGAAAGATTTATACATAGTGGTTTTCACTGAATCATTATATAGAACAACAACAACAAAAAGACCTAAATAACAAAATATTAGTTAAACAAGTATATTAATTAATGGGCTTCCCTGGTGGCTCAGCTGGCAAATAATCCACCTGCAATGCAGGAGGCCTTGGTTCAATCCCTGGGTTGGGAAGATCCCCTGGAAAAGAGAACAGCTACCCACTCCAGTATTCTGGCCTGGAGAATTCCATGGACTATATAGTCCATGGGGTCACAAAGAGTCAGACACGACTGAGCAACTTTCAGGGGAAGTATATTAATACCATAAATATATGGCCATTAAAATTATGTAATGAAATATTTTTAAAGTCTTAAGAAAATTATTATCATAACCCATTAAATCAAAGTACAGAACTGTTTTATATTCTTATTTCAATTATATTAAAAAATACATCAAAAATGAGAAATGCATTAACATCAATAGCAGTTATCAACGAGATGATATACAATAGATCGTTTTCAATTTTGTCTCTATAGAGGTCCCTCTTTACTGATATCATGTAATATCAATAAGAAATAGTTCAGTAAAAAAATAAGTAGTTTGATATATATTATTACATTTGAAAAAAAAACAGACTGAATGATTATTAAATTCTTCTTTCCACTCTATAGATATGAGCACAGACATGCAGAGAAACTAAATGGGTTATCCACAATGTCTGTAATTGGCAGAATTAGCATTAAAGTCCACTTTTTTCTGATTTTTCATTCCATATTCCTCCTTCTGTCCCATGCTACTTCTTTAAGAAAGAGACTACAAGGGAGGAAAGTGCAGTAATAGTAGTTTATGTCACTTAACAACAGAGAAGTCTAATAAGATGCTCAATACAAAGCCGTATATGAGCCCATTACTCAGAGCAATAGCTTTGAGCAATAGCTCAATTAAAGCCCTAGTTTTCAAGTCAACCCCATATGTGATCTTCTTATACAATTTAAGCTGTCTCTAGTGTATAAGTTAAAGCAAACAATCTCCCATGTTGTACTTTTTTACTTTTTCAAATATAATTATTTTGGTGGCTTCCCCATATTGGGGAGTTTTTTCCAAACTAAATATATCAAAATACAGAGTGAATTCCTTCTTTTTAAATTGTTCTATTTCTTCACACCCTGGGTTACATGCATTCACTTCCCTTCCCTGACGATAAAAGTTTTAATGGCACATTAAATGCCTTGAAGTATGTTTTAAACCATTCCTTATAATACATTCCTGTTAAAAGCACTTTAAGAAAACATCATGTGGATTATTTTGGACTCTGAAGACATGGTTCCAATGCCTAAATTTGCAATGTATGACATGTCTTTTCAGTTTAGAGACTTCTGCTTGCATTGTAGAGGTTATAAGGCATAGGCTTTAAACTTGTTCAATTCTAACCTTGGTCTTATTTTCCTGAAATATGTCACCTGAGTTAATTTTAAGGTCTGAGCTAAGCCACATCACATATATCAGACCACTCTAAATCATCTGCCTACCTGTAAGCCAATCATTATGACCAGAACTGCTTGGCCTAAGCCAGCCAACTCAGCTATATTTCCTTGCTGTCCATGGCCCTTCCCAATGGCTGTTTCCCCACTATAACCACCTGCAAATGGAGAAGGCAAATTTGAACCAAACACCTCCATAAACTAAGACCTAGAGTAGGTAAATGAAGTTGCTCCTAACGTTAATGAGTTCATACTATGTTCAATCTAGAAACCTAAATCAGACCCATCCTTCTGGTTCTCCATCAGAAAGACCTACATTTTAGTGAATTCAATCTCTCCATAAATCCAAGCAGTAAAAGAACTGACCTTAACCATATTTCTTTAAATAAATACCTGTTCAATAAATGGACACAACTGGTCTATACTTCAAGATCCCTGAAAAGGTTAAGCATGATATGCAGGAGAGCAGTGCGACTGGGCATGAATGTGTAAGTGTGGTTTCAGGATAACTGCTATGCATGGGTTCTCCAATTCATTGTCTCAATGCTCTGTCTTCCTTTTTCTTCATTTCAGTGTTTGCACGTATCTGTCATAAAGCCCGCTATTATATGTCTGCCTGTGAATTATAACATCAGGCAATTAAGATTCACAAGGTGCTGAAAGATTTATAAACAAAAGGAAAGAAAATGTGTTCTATTAAAAAGCTAGGAAGTAAGCATCTTCTCAATGAATTATCTGAAGCCTACATTGTTCATGCAAAGGAAACTCAAAAGTTCCTCTACAAAGTTCCAACATATGTAAGGAATTACCTTTATGAACTGGTTATCTCAGAGAGCATGATTTTCAGATACTCTTGAGGGCTAGTGAAAATGGTGTGTCTATTGGGATTTCTATGCAGCCAAATGGTAGAAATGATGAAAGGGGATTCAGTTTGCAGTAACAAGGCGTATGATTTTCCTGTTAGAACATTTCTAAGATCAATAAAGGGAAAGCTTAAAGAATAAGCTTTTAAAACGCAGTCATTTTTAGCCAATATATTTGAGGTTGCATTATGTTACCTAAAGCTGGGGGATTTTTATGCCCAACGTCTGCTGCATCCATAAGCACATGGCTTCATTTTTTTAAAGCCCGAGGAGGAATCTTACTGTCATGAAGGGATTCACTGCTTTGTTGACAAGAGTCTACATTCCAGTTACCGTGCACATTTACTTTTAACACTAAGGGAACACCTCTCTGTATCTTTCTTGCACTCATTCCTTTGGAAAGAGGATTAGAAGATAATGTCCATTACCAAGTGTCTTGTAAGCCTTTCCATTCAGCACAAAGTAGTCCCTTTGTCTTATTTTGACCATATTCTCAGGGACAATAAGCCACTGAAGGTTGGCCCAATACTACCATTTCAACAGACATTTCTTTAGTGTCTGTTCTAGACCAGACTTAGCTTACAAGGGACATGTAATATTCAATGGGCAAATAGTAACAAATTTGATCAGATCCCTGCCATAAGGAAAATCTTATTTGAGAGGAGAGAGGGCCTTCTTAAAAAAGTGACTATTGTACATTATCACATAACACTAGAAGTTGGTACATTTGAATGTGAATGTCAAAGGGACTTCCTGAGTGTCCAGGAAATGTTATAGGGGAATTCACATCTGAGCTATGGTTGGGTCTTAAAGGATGTATCTGAATTTGCCAAAATTAGGAAACTAAGAAAGGGAGAAGAAGGATAATGTTATACAAGGGCAGCTACATGCACAAACTTAGCAAGAACCCTGGATATTCTCTAGAGCAGCACTCCCCAACCTTTTTGGCACCAGGGATCAGTTTCAACAATTTTTCCACAGACCAGGGTAGGGGAGCTGATGACTGCTTTGGGATGATTTAAGCCACTACATATTTGTACACTTTATTTCTATTATTATTATACCAGCTCCACCTCAGGTCATCAGGCATTAGATCCCAGGGGTTGGGGATCGCTACTCTGGGAGGTCTAATAATCCTTATATTGCAAATAGGATGGTTGCACTGGACAGGACTACAGACTGGAATGTGGCTTGTCCAATTTGACAAAGTGGAGCCAGAGACTTTCAGTCAAACAGTCTTTCCAGTCCACACTGCCTCTGTTTATGCAAAGAGAAAATGTCAAGACATTGAGAATTTCTGGAATGCTCCATTCCCATCCACATCCCCCTTTACCTGTATGGATCCATGCATTTCTAATCAGGACTGAATGAAAGCCCTATAATTCTGACACACTAGCATACTCTAATGCACTAGCACGCTCTGCCTCATGGAGCAGTGGGAACAGACATACGCAGCAGGAGGTTTCCTTCCCCAACCACTTCTTCAAGTGCATGCCCTTCATTTTCAGATCCCTGCCCTCACCCTGATCTAAATATCTACTCATTTAGTATGTGTCACTACCTTTTCAAATACACAATGCTGAAAACATAGCAAAAGAAAGAGCAGGCAAAATCATGGTAGCAGGAATCCACCCAGACATGCACAGCCATTGCCATTTATTTTGTCATATTAATGAGATACATTACAATCAATAATAATCAGTAAAGTGAAACAAAATTTCCATTTAAAATACAGAAAAGCTAGCATATAGGATGTCCATATATCTTAGTTAAAACCATCATAATGCTTAGTACAGTGATTTAGGGACTTGGGAAAACTCATTTTCACTCCAGTTCTGCCATTTACCAGCAGTGATATGCCAGATAACCTCTCAAAAATCTCCATTTTCTCATCAGTAAGCCAATATAAAGAACCATACAGGGTGAGTATGAAAATCAAATAGAGTAATGTCAGTGGAAATTTTTTTAAAGTATGAAGTGTTCTCCTGATATAAGGTGTTAATATAATTCAGATTCATTCTTTAAAATGGTGTACTTAGAATTTTAAGTACCAATTTCCTTACGTGTGATCTATATTTATTTTATTTCTACTTCTTGAATATTGCTGTATTAAATGCTAGTCCATTTTTTCAAAGTTCTCTGGCTAATATCCATAGATATATTTTAAAATATAATGATACAAAATAGAAGTTTGCATAAGTTCATGGGAAAATAAATGCACTGATATACAATCATCTGAAAAATGATTTTACTTTCTGTGGGCCTAACCGGACTGACCATACAGTGAAGGATGGTTGATTTGCATTTCTGTTGCCTTTTTCAATTATTCCTCTGAAAAATATATTAAGTTAGTAGAGGAAGACCGCCTCTTCATAAAATTGAAAGATAATATTCCATTCATGTAATTTCACAAATTGCAAAGTACTTTTATATCTACTATCAAACTGATCCTCAAAATAATCATGTATATTGGAAGAAGATGTACAGTGTGAAGTAGCTGTTACCTCTATTTTACAGAGGAGAATGATGATACTGTGAAAGGTGAAATGATTTACTGAGGCTTATAAAACTAACTGGGTCTAGCACCCAGGCCTCTCATTTTCTTGTTTGATGCCCTTTCACTTCTACTATGACTCTCTCACAATAGTTCAGCCTGATTTCATATTCAGTATCCTATAAAAATGAGGACTGTGTTCCCTCCCCAATGTTTCAGGTGCCCTTCTTTTCAGAATTTAGGATTCAACACTCCTGTATGAAAAATGCTGACCACCAAACACAGATAAATTCATTTGAGGGGCTCTATGTAAGGCAGCTTTCAAATATGAGAGCACAATTAGTGATTCTTATTATCAAACATTTAAAGTCATTTTCAACAAGTGACACTGGAATACAGCTTGTAGGGTTTCTATTCAACAATAGTCCTTATAAATATGAAAATTTTGTATATCGATTATACTTCAATAAAGCTATTTAAAAAGGACAGAAAAAAATATAAAAATATGATATCAAGTGCATTTTATTAGCAGATGTTAAAGGAATTTTATAATGAGTCACACAAAGCTGATTAACCATCTCCTGGTGATTCATTTGTTTATGCAACTTCTTCCCTCCTTAAATCAAGTCAATTTTTAACAACAGTCTCCTTGAGCATGCTTTTTGCTTTTAATGGAAAATAATAAATCTTAATGGACTCTCCCCAATCCAGAACACCACAGATTTTCATATTATAAATATGAGAAACTTGCAATTCCCCCTAAAAGCCTGCTATTTCTATTCAATTTTTTTGTTCTTTTTTAATATACATTTATTTATTTTATTGGAGGCTAATTATTTAAACTTTTAACAGTAGACTGCTTTCAAAAGACCTATTTTATCTACAAGGACTTTCTGACTTTAGCGTAATATGCTGTGAAGTCTTGCCATAATTAATACAAAAGTATACACACAAAAAAGTGAATAAGGTATAATATGTAAGGGAGTGGATTTAGTGGGCTTTGTTACATTATTATAATTATCTAAATCTTCAAAACAAATATGTACATTTCTGTTATTGACTTAACCGAGTTTAGTTAAATTGTATACAAAACTCTAATATGAAGCAATAGAGATCAAATATGAACTGAAAAGTACTGTCTAAATTCATTACCTACACAAACGGTTGCTAATATAAAATTTTAGTGTATGCAAATATATATTTTTAAATTGTCAGATTTTTTCCAGCATTTCCTAAGCCATTGTGACAAACGGCCACAATCTGGGTGAGTTAAAACAACAGAAATGTATTGCCTCACAATTCTGGAGGCTAGAAATCTTAATGTTAAGGTGTTGTCAGAACTAGCTCCCTCTGAAGTTTCTACTGGAGGATGTTTCCTTGCTTATTCCAGCTTCTGGTAGCCCCTAGGTATTCCGTGGCTTCTGGCAGCATAATCCCACTCTCTGCCTCCACTGTCAGATGACATTCTCTCTGTCTGTGTCTCTGCACCTCTTCTCTTCTTATAATGACAGCAGTCATATTGGGTTAGGGGCCCATCCTGCTATGACCTCCAGTATGAGCTTATCTTAATTAATTATGATCTGCAATGACCCTGTTTCCAGATAACATCACATTCAGAGGTGCTGGGAGTATATACAGCTCAACCCCTTCACATAGTTTCAAATTATGGCTTACAAATAATATAATGAAATTACCTCTTCCACTCCTGAATCTCATTTGCCCAATGTTCACTCCAATTTCAGACGCAATTACTATTTCTTATATAGACATTAATGTGGTTATTCTAATTTCTTAGGAATTCCATTCATTCTCTCTCTCTCTTGCATAAATCCTTTGATCCAGCAATTCCACAATAGGAATGGAACCCATAGATATTCTTGTGCATATGTAAAATGATATATGTTTGTGTGTGTGTCTAAAATGGTATATCCATAACATTGCTCACTGCTGGCTTCCCAGGTGACTCAGTAGTAAAAAATCCACCTGCCAAGCAGGAGTTGCGGGTTTGATCCCTGGGTGAGGAAGTTCCCCTGGAGAAGGAAACAGCAACCCATCCCAGGATTTTTGCCTGGAAGATCCCATGGGCAGAGATGCCTGGCAGGCTACAGTCCATGGGGTCACAAGGAGTCAGACATGACTTAGTGACTAAACAGCAGCAACAGCAGCAATCACTGCTGAGTCATTTTTAAAAGCAAAATTTTCAAAGAACCTAATGTGAATTGACATGGAAATGAATAAATAGTGCCAAATCCATACAGTAGAATATGAACCTGCCTTAAAAAAAATGAGAAAGCTCTTTAAAGAGACACTTCAGTTCAATGTTAGGACACTGACACCAGAACTCTTTCTGGATTCTTCTCACAGTTCAGTTCAGTCACTCAGTCGTCTCTGACTCTTTGCAACCCTGTGGACTGCAGCATGTCAGGCCTCCCTATCCATCACCAACTCCCAGAGTTTACTCAAACTCATGTCCATCAAGTCAGTGATGCCATCCAACCATCTCATCCTCCATAGTCCCCTTCTCCTCCCACCTTCAATCTTTCCTAGCATCAGAGTCTTTTCAAATGAGTCAGTTCTTCGCATCAGGTGGCCAAAGTACTGGAGTTTCAGCTTCAACATCAGTCCTTCCAATGAATATTCAGGACTGATTTCCTTTAGGATGGACTGGTTGGATCTCCTTGCTCACAAATCTACCATTTACTGTGTAATCTTGTGCATTTTGGTCAGTTTGTATTAAATTTATAGATAAATTTAGAAAAAAATAACTTTTTAAAATAATTCCTATTCAGTTGAGTATATCTTGCCCACCCTCATTTGTGTCCTTTGAGGGTAATTTTAAAGTGTTTACTTTTTATAGAACTTCTTGTGAATTCTTTATGTTACTTATTTCATTGTAATGACAACCTTACTGGTAGTTGTGTAAACATATGAAAGGTATTGCTGTAGTTGTTCAATCACTAAATCGTGTCCAACACTTTGTGACCCCATGGACTGCAGCACACCAGACTTCCCTGTCCTTCATGATCTCCCAGAGTTTGCTCAAATTTATGTCCATAGAAGGACTGATTTCTGTTTATAATTTTTCACATCACTAGTTTACTATGATGATTTTTGTTTTTCAGTTGATTTTCCTGATTTTTCTATGAACGAAATCACATCATTCATAAACAAGGATAGCTTTACCTCACTCTAACAAATTTATTTCACTAAGCTATTGCTTTAATTAGTATCTCCAATATAACATTAAATGATAATAAGGATAGCAGATATTTATATCTAGTTCCTTACTTCAGAAGGAATGCATCTATATGTCTCCATTAAACACTTTGCTGCCTTTGGAGTGAAATAGATATATGTTATTATGTTAAGAAAATTGGCAAAATTAATACAGTTATGTAAAGTTTAAAAATAAAATAAAATTTAAAAAAAATATCCATATATTCTTATTTTCTTAACTATTTTTTAAATCAAGAGATTGTTATTTGTAGACGATGTGACCCAAAAGGGCTCAATTTCCAAAATATGCAAACAGCTCATGAAACTTGAAAAAAATAAAACCCAATCAAAAAATGGTCAGAAAACCTAAATAGACACTTCTCCAAAGAAGACATCCAGATGGCCAGTAGGCACATGAAAAGATGTTCAACATCACTAATTATTAAGGCTTCCCTGGTGGCTCAGATGCTAATTATTACACAAATGCAAATCAAAACTACAATGGATATCACCTCACACTGGTCAGAATGACAGTTATTAAGAAGTCTACAAATAACAAATACTGGAGAGAGTATAGAGAAAAGTGAACACTTCTACATTATTGGTGGGAATGTAAGTTGGTGCAGCTATTGTGGAAAACAAAATTAAGTTTTCTCAGAAAACTAAAAATAGAATTACCATATGATCCAGCAATCCCACTCCTGGGCATTTATCTAGAGAAAACCATAATTCTAAAAGATACAACACACACTCCTATGTTCACAGCAGCACTATTCACAATAGCCAAGACATGAAAGCAACCCAAATGTCCACTGAAAGATGAATAGATGAAGAAGATGTGGTACATACAGACAATTGAATATTATTCAACCATGAAAAATAATGAAATCATGCCATTTGTAGTAATCTGGATGGACCTAGATATTACCATACTAAGTGAAGTAAGTTAGAAAGATAAATACCGTAGGTTACCACTTATATGCAGAATCTAAATATGACACAAATGAACCTATGTACAAAACAGAAACAGACTCACAGACATAGACAACTAACTTGTGGTTGTCAAGAGGGAGAAAAGTGGGAGAGGGAAGGCCTGGGAGCAAGGGATTAGCATATGCAAACTGGTATATACAGAATGGGTAAATAACAAGGTCCTACTGTATAGCACAGGGAACTATATTCAAAATCCTGTGATACAATTCATATGGAAACAGACAAGACCAAGAATATCCAAAGCAGTCTTGAGAAAGAAGAATAGAGCTGGAGGAATCAACTTTCCTGACTTCAGACTATACTACAAAGCTACAGTCATCAAGACAGTATCATACTGGCACAAAAACAGAACTATAGACCAAATGAAAAAGAGAGAAAGCCCAAAGATAAAACCATGCACCTATGGGTATCTTATTTTTGACAAAGGAGGCAAGAATATACAATGGGACAAAGATTGTCTCTTCAATAAGTGGTGCTGAGAAAACTGGACAGCTACATGCAAAAGAATGAAATTAGAACACTTCCTAAAGTCATACACAAAGATAAACTCAAAAGGGATTATAGACCTAAATGTAAGACCAGAAACTATAAAACTCTTAGAGGAATACATAGGAAGAACACTTGATGACACAAGTCAAAACAGGATCTTCTATGATGCACCTTCTAGAGTAATGGGAATAAAAACAAAAATTAAAAAATAGGGCCGAATTATACTTAAAAGTTTTTGCAGAGCAAAGGAAACTACAAACAAGGTGAAAATACAACCCTCAGAATGGGAGAATAGCAAAGGAAACAACAGAAAAAGAATTAATTTCCAAAATATACAAGCAGCTCATACAACTCAATACCAGAAAAACACCCAATTAAAAAGGGGGAAAAAGACCTAAACAGACATTTCTCCAAAGAAGACATTCAGATGAGCAAAAAACACATGAAAAGATACTCAGCATCACTCATTATTAGAGAAATGCAAATCAAAACCACAATGAGATATCACCTCACACCAGTCAGAATGGATATCATCAAATAAATGCTGGAGAGGGTGTGGAGAAAAGGGAACACTCTTGCAATACTGGTGGGAATGTAAACTGATACAGCCACTATAGAAGACAGTGTGGAGATTCCTTAAAAACTAGGAAAAAAAACCATCATATAACACAGGAATTCCACTCCTAAGCATACACCCTGAGGAAACCAAAATTGAAAAAGACATATGCATCACACTGTTCATTGCAGCACTATTTACAATAGCTAGATCATGGAAGCAACCTAGATGCCCATCGACAAATGAATGGATAAAGAAGTTGTGGTACATATACACAATGGAAGGCTACTCAGGCTTAAAAAGGAATGCATTTGAATCAGTTCTAATGAGGTGGACAAGTTCAGTTCAGTACAGTTCAGTCGGTCAGTCGTGTCTGACTGTTTGTGAACCCATGAACCACAGCATGCCAGGCCTCCCTGTCCATCACCAACACCCAGAGTTCACTCAAACTCACATCCATTGAGTCAGTGATGCCATCCAGCCATCTCATCCTCTGTCATCCCCTTCTCATCCATCCCTCAATCTTTCCCAGCATCAGGGTCTTTTCAAATGAGTCGGCTCTTTGCATCAGGTGGCCTAAGTATTGAAGTTTCAACTTCAACATCACTCCTTCCAATGAACACCCAGGACTGATCTTTAGAATGGACGGGTTGGATCTCCTTGCAGTCCAAGGGACTCTCAAGAGTCTTCTCCAACACCACAGTTCAAAAGCATCAATTCTTCAGCACTCAGCTTTCTTTATAGTCCAACTCTCACATCCATACATGACCACTGGAAAAACCATAGCCTTGACTAGACAGACCTTTGTCGGCAAAGTAATCTCTGTGCTTTTTAACATGCAATCTAGATTGGTCATAACTGTCCTTGCAAGGAGTAAGCGTCTTTTAATTTCATGGCTGCAGTCACCATCTCCAGTGATTTGGGAGCCCAGAAAAATAAAGTCTGACACTGTTTCCACTGTTTCCCCATCTATTTGCCATGAAGGGATGGGACTGGATGCCATGATCTTAGTTTTCTGAATGTTGAGCTTTAAGCCAACTTTTTCACACTCCTCTTTCACTTTCATAAAGAGGCTCTTTAGTTCTTCTTCACTTCCTGCCATAAGGGTGGTGTCATCTGCATATCTGAGGTTATTGATATATCTCCTGGCAATCTTGATTCCAGCTCCAGCCCAGCTTTTCTCAAGATGTACTCTGCTTATAAATTAAATAAATATGGTGACAATATACAGCCTTGACGTACTAATTTTGCTATTTGGAACCAGTCTGTTGTTCCATGTCCAGTTCTAACTGTTGCTTCCTGGCCTGCATATAGGTTTCTCAAGAGGCAGGTCAGGTGGTCTGGTATTCCCATCTCTTTCAGAATTTTCCACAGTTTATTATGATCCACACAGTAAAAGGCTTTGGCATAGTCAATAAAGCAGAAATAGATTGTTTTTCTGGAACTCTCCTGCTTTTTCGATGATCAAGCAGATGTTGCCAATTTGATCTCTGGTTCCTCTGCCTTTTCTAAAACCAGTATGAACATCTGGAAGTTCACGGTTCACATATTGCTGAAGCCGGCTTGGAGAATTTTGAGTATTACTTTAATAGCGTGTGAAATGAGTGCAATTGTGCAGTAGTTTGATCATTCTTTAGCATTGCCTTTCTTTGGGATTGGAACGAAAACGGACCTTTTCCAGTCCTGTGGCCACTGCTGAGTTTTCCAAATTTGCTGGCATATTGAGTGCAGCACTTTCACAGCATCATCTTTCAGGATTTGAAGTAGCTCAACTGGAATTCCATCACCTCCACTAGCTTTGTTCATAGTGGTGCTTTCTAAGTCCCACTTGACTTCACATTCCAGGATGTCTGGCTCTAAGTGAGTGACCCCACCATCCTGATTATCTTGGTCATGAAGATCTTTTTTGTACAGTTATTCTGTGTATTCTTGCCACCTCTTCTTAATATTTTCTGCTATTAGGTCCATACCATTTCTGTCCTTTATTGTGCCCAACTTCTCATAAAATATTCCCTTGGTGTCTCTAATTTTCTTGAAGAGATCTCTAGTCTTTCCCATTCTATTGTTTTCCTCTATTTCTTTGCATTGATCACTGAGGAAGGCCTTCTTATCTCTCCTTGCGATTCTTTGGAACTCTGCATTCAAATGGGTAGATCTTTCCTTTTCTCCTTTGCTTTTCACTTCCCTTCTTTTCTCTCCTATTTGCAAGGCCTCCTCAGACAGCCATTTTGCTTTTTTGCATTTCTTTTTCTTGGGGATGGTCTTGATTCCTGTCTCCTGTACAATGTCACGAACCTCTGTCCATAGTTCATCAGTCACTCTGTCTATCAGATCTAGTCCATTAAATCTATTTTTCACTTCCACTGTATAGTTATAACAGGTTTGATTTAGGTCATACCTGAAAGGTTATGTGTTTTTCTCCATTTTCTTCAACTTCAGTCTGAATTTGGCAACAAGGAGTTCATGATCTGAGCCAGTCAGCTCCTGGTCTTGTTTATGCTGACTGTATAGAGCTTCTCCATTTTTGGCTACAAAGAATATAATCAATCTGATTTCAGTGTTGACCATCTGGTGATGTCCATGTGTAGAGTCTTCTCTTTTGTTGGAAGAGTGTGTTTGCTGACAGAATATGGTCCACTGGAGAAGGGAATGGCAAACCACTTCAGTATTCTTGCCTTGAGAACCCCATGAACAGTATGAAAAGGCAAAAAGATAGGACACTGAAAGATGAACTCCCCAGATCGGTAGGTGCCTAATATGCTACTGGAGATCAGTGGAGAAATAACTCTAGAAAGAATGAAGAGATGGAGCCAAAGCAAAAACAACACCCAGTTGTGGATGGGACTGGTAATAGAAGCAAGGTCCGATGCTGTAAAGAGCAATATTGCATAGGAACCTAGAATGTTAGGTCCTTGAATCAAGGCAAGTTGGAAGTGATCAAACAGGAGATGACAAGAGTGAACATCGACATTGTAGGAATCAGTGAACTAGGATGAACTGGAATGGCTGAATTTAAGTCATGACCATAATATCTACTACTATGGGCAGGAATCTCTTAGAAAAAATGGAGTAGCCATCATAGTCAACAAAAGAGTCTGAAATGCAGTATTTGGATGCAATCTCAAAAACAACAGAATGATCTCTGTTTATTTCCAAAGCAAACCATTCAATGTCAAGGTAATTCCAGTCTATGCCCAGATCAGTAACACTGAAGTAGTTGAAGTTGAACAGTTCTATAAAGACCTACAAAACCTTCTAGAACTAACACCCAAAAAAGATGTCCTTTTCATTATAGGGGACTGGAATGCAAAAGTAGGAGGTCAAGAAACACCTGGAATAACGGGCAAATTTGGCCTTGGAGTACAGAATGAAGCAGGGGAAAAGCTAATAGAATTCTGCCAAGAGATGGACAAACCTAGAGCCTATTATACAAAGTGAAGTAAGTTAGAAGGAAAAAGATAAATAACATATACTGATGTATATATATGGAATCTAGAAAGATGATACTGATGCATTTTTTTCAGGGCAGCAATGGAGACAGACACAGAGAACAGACTTATGGACACAGTGGGAGGGGAGGAGAGAGAGGGTGAGATGTATGGATAGAGTAACATGGAAACATAAATACGATATGTAAAATAGACAGCCAATGGGAATTTGCTTTGTGACTCAGAGAACTCAAACAGGGGCTCTGTGACAATCCTGAGGGGTGAGATAGGGGAGGAGATGGAAGAGAGGTTCAGGAGAGGGGGGACATAGGTGTACCTATGGCTAATTCTTATTCATGTTTGACAGAAGACAACAAAATTCTGTAAAACAATTATCCTTCAATTAAAAAATAAAGTGGCAAAAAAAAATCCTGTGATAAACTGTAATGGAAAAGAATATAATATATATATATAACTGAATTACTTTGCTATAAAGCAGTAACACAACATTATAATTCAACTATACTTCAATTAAAATAGTTTGTTGAAGTTTTCCATACGTGTTTCAGTATTTATGGAGTAAAAATCTTTTTTCTTCTTAGATCTACTATGATGAATTGCTTAATTTCCTATTCCTACACCATCCTTGCATTCCTGAAATAAACCATTCATTCACTCTAGATTTATTCTTTTAATATCCTGTTGAATTATTAATATCCTATGTTGACTTTTTATATCAATTTTCCTAAATTAGCTTTATCTCTAGTTTTCTATGTGTACTATTTTTTGAAATTTGGATATCAGTATTAAAATAGTTTCATGGAAAATAAGTGGCTTTTAGCTCTGTTTATTCTCCAGCCTCTGAAGGAAAATAGTTACTGTTTAAAAGCTAGATAGAATTTTCCAGCTAAATCATCTTAATTGCATATTTTTTGTGTTTGTGTTTTGGTCCAGTGAGATAATCTGTGCGATAATTTTCTCAAGTTTTCTGCGGAAATTAGTCTGTTGTGATTTTCTATTGATTTTCTGGTCAGATTTGGTAAAGCACATTTTCCTAGGAAACTATGCATTTCATCCAATTTTCATATTTATTAGCATAAAGGTGAAAGTAGTTTATTATAGTTTTAATTGTATCTGTTTATATGATTATTTTCCTATTATCATTAGTTATTTCATGCATTTGTGCTTTCCCTCCTGATTAGGTTAGCTAAATACTCTAATAATGGCTAGCTAGCTTCTAATTCACATGGTGTCTAGAATTTACTGGTTATGTTGGAAAGAGCATAGACAGCCAATGGGAATTTGCTTTGTGACTCAGAGAACTCAAACAGGGGCTCTGTGACAATCCTGAGGGGTGAGATAGGGGAGGAGATGGAAGAGAGGTTCAGGAGAGGGGGGACATAGGTGTACCTATGGCTGATTCTTATTCATGTTTGACAGAAGACAACAAAATTCTGTAAAACAATTATCCTTCAATTAAAAAATAAAGTGGCAAAAAAAATCCTATGATAAAGGATCTTTATCTTCAGCAGTGGCCACAGGACTGGAAAAGGCATTGCCTTTCTTTGGGATTGGAATGAAAACAGGCCTTTTCCAGTCCTGTGGCCACTGCTGAATTTTCCAAATTTGCTGGCATATTCAGTCCAGCACTTTCACAGCATCATCTTCTAGGATTTTAAATAGCTCAACTGGAATTCCATCACCTCCACTAGCTTTGTTCGTAGTCATGCTTCCCAAGGACCACTTGACATCACATTCCAGGATGTCTGGCTCTAGGTGGTAGGTGATCACATCACCATGATTATCTGGGTCATGAAGATCTTTTTTTGAGTGACTCAGAAGTTACATTAATTGCTTCCACTAGGCTTTCTTTGGTGATAAATTACTGTTGTGGCCACACATAATTAAGAGTGAGGGTGGGAAATTGAACATTTAGCTGTGTGTTCGTGTGCTCAGGTAAATTCACTGACATTTAAAGAAAAAAGATACGATTTTCATTGGCAAACAGTAGTCAATTCCACAGTATGTTCAAAATCCAGTTTCACAGTTTTAAATTTAAATTGTAAATACCTGATGAAGTTTCTGTTTTTTTGGTGTCCAGTGTCTTCTAGCCTCTAGATGCAACTGCCTGTGACCCAGAATTTTTAATTATAGGAATATCCCTTTATTTGATAAATAGATATTAATCAAATGTCTAATGTATTATATTCTTTGCGGCCAAAGATGGAGAAGCTCTATACAGTCAGCAAAAACAAGACCAGGAGCTGACTGTGGTTCAGATCATGAACTCCTTATTGCCAAATTCAGACTTAAATTGAAGAAAGTAGAGAAAACCACTAGACCATTCAGGTATGACCTAAATCAAATCCCTTATGATTATACAGTAGAAGTGAAAAATAGATTAAAGGGACTAAATCTGATAGATAGAGTGCCTGATGAACTATGGACTGAGGTTCATGACATTGTACAGGAGACAGGGATCAAGACCATCCCCATGGAAAAGAAATGCAAAAAAGCAAAATGGCTGTCTGGGGAGGCCTTACAAATAGCTGTGAAAAGAAGAGAAGCGAAAAGCAAAGGAGAAAAGGAAAGATATAAGCATCTGAATGCAGAGTTCCAAAGAATAGCAAGAAGAGATAAGAAAGCCTTCCTCAGCAACCAATGCAAAGAAATAGAGAAAAAGAACAGAATGGGAAAGACTAGAGATCTCTTCAAGAAAATTAGAGATACCAAGGGAACATTTCATGCAAAGATGGGCTCGATAAAGGACAGAAATTTTATAGACCTAACAGAAGCAGAAGATATTAAGAAGATGTAGCAATAATACACAGAAGAATTGTACAAAAAAGGATCTACATGACCCAGATAATCACAATGGTGTGATCACTCACCTAGAGCCAGACATCCTGGAATGTGAAGTCAAGTGGGCCTTAGAAAGCATCACTAAGAACAAAGCTAGTGGAGGTGATGGAATTCCAGTTGAGCTATTTCAAATCCTGAAAGATGATGCTGTGAAAGTGCTGCACTCAATATGCCAGCAAATTTGGAAAACTCAGCAGTGGCCACAGGACTGGAAAAGGTCCGTTTTCATTCCAATCCCAAAGAAAGGCAATGCCAAAGAATGCTCAAACTACTGCACAATTGCACTCATCTCACATGCTAGTAAAGTAATACTCAAAATTCTCAAAGCCAGGCTTCAGCAATACGTGAACCGTGAATTTCCTGATGTTCAAGCTGGTTTTAGAAAAGGCAGAGGAACCAGAGACCAAATTGCCAACATCTGCTGGATCATGGAAAAAGCAAGAGAGCTCCGTAAAAACATCTATTTCTGCTTTATTGACTATGCCAAAGCCTTTGACTGTGTGGATCACAATAAACTGTGGAAAATTCTGAAAGAGATGGGAATACCAGGCCATCTGACCTGCCTCTTGAGAAATTTGTATGCAGGTCAGGAAGCAACAGTTAGAACCGGACATAGAACAACAGACTGGTTCCAAATAGGAAAAGTATGTCAAGGCTGTATATTATCACCCTGTTTATTTAACCTATATGCAGAGTACATCATGAGAAATGCTGGGCTGGAAGAAGCACAAGCTGGAATCAAGATTGCCGGGATAAATATCAAGAACCTCAGATATGCAGATGACACCACCCTTATGGCAGAAAGTGAAGAGGAACTTAAAAGCCTCTTGTTGAAG
Organism: Bubalus kerabau; assembly: GCF_029407905.1. Taxonomy (NCBI): domain Eukaryota; kingdom Metazoa; phylum Chordata; class Mammalia; order Artiodactyla; family Bovidae; genus Bubalus; species Bubalus kerabau. The sequence continues at coordinate 31,275,464 of NC_073647.1, read as the reverse complement.
GTGCAAGAGGAGAGTGAAAAAGTTGGCTTAAAACTCAACATTCAGAAAACGCAGATCATGGCATCTGGTCCCATCACTTCATGGGAAATAGATGGGGAAACAGTGGAAATAGTGTCAGACTTTATTTTGGGGGGCTCCAAAATCACTGGAGATGGTGACTGCAGCCATGAAATTAAAAGACGCTGACTCCTTGGAAGGAAAGTTATGACCAACCTAGACAGCGTATTCAAAATCAAAGACATTACTTTGCCAACAAAGGTCCATCTAGTCAAGGCTATGGTTTTTCCAGTGGTCATGTATGGATGTGAGAGTTCGACTGTGAAGAAAGTTGAGCGCCGAAGAATTGATGCTTTTGAACTGTGGTGTTGGAGAAGACTCTTGAGAGTCGGAGATCCAACCAGTCCATTCTGAAGGAGATCAGCCCTGGGATTTCTTTTGAAGAAATGATGCTAAAGCTGAAACTCCAGTACTTTGGCCACCTCATGCGAAGAGTTGACTCATTGGAAAAGACTCTGATGCTGGGAGGGATTGGGGGCAGGAGGAGAAGGGGACGACAGAAGATGAGATGGCTGGATGGCATCACTGACTCGATGAAAGGGAGTCTGTGTGAACTCCGGGAGTTGGTGATGAACAGGGAGGCCTGGCGTGCTATGATTCATGGGGTCGCAAAGAGTCAGACATGACTGAGCGACTGAACTGAACTGAACTGAACTGAGTGTATGTCCAGAATGCTAAGGGTATAGATTTCAATAAGACAAATATAATCCCTACCCCCATGGAGCTCATGCTAGAGGAGGGTGTGTCTGATGACAACATTAAGGCAAGATAGTACAAAACAGGGATAGATTTTAACAAAAGTAGAAGCAGACATTCCCCTATTAAATACTTTCAACTCAAAGCAAAATTGTAAACAAAGGTATCCTGTATGATTATTAGATATCTATGTATTTTTAAGTGTTCTGGAATAACCACAAATACTACAAATTAAGCCTTTCAATTCCAAAGAAGAAAAAAGAGATAGATGATATTCTCTTGTTGATTGTAGAAGACACAAAGAAGCTTTGTCTCAAATATAGAGAAACAGTAAAGAATTTTTAAGGAATTCTTGGATAAGAGGCAGTATACAGAGGAATTTCATAATTCATAGAAATATAATAAAAATGATAAACTTCATAACATGTAGTGTACAGCTAAATCAGTGACTATGGAAAAACCCATAACCTGAAAAGTGTGTGTCAGTAAAAAAAAAAAAAAAAAAGGCAAGAATACAAGATAATTGGAATAAGTATCTGACTGAATTAAATAAGGAACAATAAATGGAAAATCAAAAGTATTATTAAAGATATAAGCATAAATGGGAAAAACATGGGCTTCCCAGGTGCCACCAGTGGTAAAGAACCTGCCTGCTAATGCAGGAGACATAAGAGATGAGGGTTAAATCCCTGGATCAGGAAGATCCCCTGGAGGAGGGCATGGCAACCCACTCCAGTATTCTTACCTGGAGAATCCCATGGACAGAGTAGCCTGGTGGTCTACAATCCATGAGGTCGCAGAGTCAGACACAATTGAAGCAACTTAGCTCGCACATATGCACAATGCACAGTGAATAACAGGGACAAAGGATGGGAGGATGGGAGATTATCACACTTAGGATAAGATGATGGTAGGACAGAAGGTCCACACTACCTTAAACCAAGGGACATGTAATATCAATCTTTCTCTCTCTCTCTCTCCACATCAGCTACTCCTGCTGATGGTGTAAATATCAGACATTTGGTATTATCAGGGAAGAACAACTTGCAAAAGTTTCCTGAAACCATCACATGGTTTCTAAGAGACATGATGGGGTAGGAATGCAGATGCCTGGCTCCCACTATAGCTTGCCAATTAGCCTGCTGAACAAATATTTTGTAAATATTTCTTTAGTAGAACACATGTAATATCATGATGGGACCAAACTGGGTGTCACCAGTGGGTGGCCATTTTAAAGACAGCATAGCTATTGACTTAGGGTGGCATGATTGTAAATTGTAATTTGATCCTTCAATTCCTTTAAGCAACTATAAGCAACTCTTAGTTCCATCACTTATCCCATTCAGTTCAGTTCAGTATTTTAATGTGTAACTAGCTTACTTGCTGTCTAATATTTGACAAATATTATACATGCTGTCCATGTTTTACAAGTTGCTTGCTCACTCAGTATCAATATTTAACATATGCATATGATTTTTGCCTATAATTGTAAACTATTCTCTTACTATCTATCCTTAACACACTTGATGGATTTTATTCATTATTTTGTTTGCTTTCTATTCAACCCATTGGTCAGGGAGAGATTCCCTTCCTAGAGTTATTGAAAAGGCTGAGCACACAACACCTGACACTGGACAAATTACATCAAGAACAGGTTATTAGTCACAAATACTCACAGTCCAAGAGAGAAGGATACATACCATGCAGGAACACATAAAGGTTACAATAAAGAACAGAGTAAGCAAATAGGGACCATGGGGGGCAGATTTTATAGTACCAAGTGGGTGAGGTGCTCCAGCAGGAGGATATGATTGATTTGTTTGAATAATCTCATCAAGAAAATAAAATCTGCAACTCAGGGATAAGTAGGATCTGACCCTTGATAGGACCTTTTTTGGTTAAGGGACCTTATTCACAGGAGTAAAGGAGGTAGTTTTCAATGGAAATGTATTAATTCCATTCAGTAACCCAAACAATGTATTCAATATATAAAATATTTTGCACTAATGTTAAACAATTATCCACATAATAGTTTAAGAGCAATAAATATAGATACACATTTTTATTCATCATTTCCCTAGATGTTGATTCAGTTCAGCTCAGTTGCTCAGTCGTATCCAACTCTTTGTGACCCCGTGGACTGCAGCATGCCAGGCCTCCCTGTCCATTGCCAACTCCCGGAGCTAACTCAAACTCATGTCCATTGAGTCGGTGATGCCATCCAACCATCTCATCCCCTGTTGTCTCCTTCTCCTCCTGACTTCACTCTTTCCCAGCATCAGGGTACTTTCCAATGAGTCAGTTCTTCACATCAGGTGGCCAAAGTATTGGAGTTTCAGCTTCAGCATCAGTCCTTCCAATGAATATTCAGGACTGATTTCCTCTAGGATGGACTGGTTGGATCTCCTTGCAATCCAAGGGACTCTCAAGAGTCTTGCATTTGCCTAGTATTCTTATCTAGGAAGTTTCTGGCCTTGTAAAATTGAAGATGTTTTTTTAAATGGAAACAACATGCTTCTAGCTCTACTTCTAAGAAATTTTGTTCATAAAAAATGGATAATGAGATAAAAAGAATAGAAGGAACCATATATCTATATGAAAATGTCATTTGCAAATATAATTATAGTCAAATTTTATATGGTCAACTTCCTGGTAGAGTGATCTTATACAGTTTTCTGTTGCTTAACATTTTCATTTCCTCAAGAGTTAAGAGGTTGTGAAGCATGTTTCCTTTGGAGAAGAATAGAGACTGATTTACTTGAGTTAAACAAAGAATGAAATGTAAAAACAAAGTCTATCAAAAAGTTATTCTATTGTAATTAATGGCAATTACAATCATCTGATTCAAGCCAAGATGCAAAAGCCATATTCTCCCTTTAAATCTATGGAACCCCTTGAAATCTTATAGTATTTATTTAATTGCATTATTTTAAAGGAATGGAACACCAAGTGATTACTGACATAGTTGTGGTCTTCATTTTGTTAAAATTTCAAGCTTAAACATTTACAACAAAATAAGACCAGAGACAACAAATCTCAAGGTGGAAATACTTGTCAGACATGGTACGGGTTTGCATGCTGGTTTCTTTTTTTCACTGATACCCCTTGCAACATCAGGAAAAAGAAAAGTGATGCTCACAAACTGAGTTGTTCTAATTATCTCTTTCCTTGGAGTTCAATACCTCTCAGATCCTTCATTCAACCATCAGTTTATTATGTGCAAATGTGAAGGAATCTAATAGGCAGTGGTTCTGTCAAATAGTCTTCTGTATTTAAGACTGTTTATATGTACTCACTGTTTCTCTACAATAGTGGTGGATAAAAAGTGGTTGCCCTAGTTTTCAACACGGAGTGTCATTTTAAAAATTGTTTTTAGCTATTTTCCCAGCTAAAAAGTACAGTTTATAGTGTTTTAATTTGTACTTCTGATACTACTACTGACTGATGGCATATTTCAAATATGATCTTTCTGATGCCTTCCTCTATTTGTTTGTTGAAGACAACTGTAAAGTGAAAATTACTCAGTCGTGTCCGACTCTTTGTGACTCTATGGACACAAAGATATGTTAAACCAAATGAGTTACAGTCCCTGGAATTCATCAGGCGAGAATACTGGAGTGAGTAGCCTTTCCCTTCTCCAGAGGATCTTCCCAAACCAGGGATCAAACCCAGGTCTCCCACATTGCAGGTGGATTCTTTACCATCTGAGCCACAAGGGAAGCCCAAGAATACTGGAGTGGATAGCCTATCCCTTCTCCAGCGGATCTTCCTGACCCAGAAATTGAACTGGGGTCTCCTGCATTGCAGATGGATTCTTTACCAACTGAGCTATCAGGGAAGCCCTGATACAACGGACTTCTAATTTATTGCAGCATTTTCTAACTTATTGCAAAATTTTCATTTTAATATAAGTAGAGCAAGTTCCTTCCAATTAATGTTTGATTTATTCTTAGCTAAGGTTAAGAATTTATTTTTTTCAGATATTCCTTACAAGCTTTTAATTAATTCTCAATTGTGGTCTCGATTTTGTTAAAATTGCAAGTTTAAACATTTACAAAGAATTTATTTTTCCCAGGCAAACCTTACAACCTTTTATTTAATTCTCAGTTGTGGTCTTTATTTTGTTAAAATTGGAAGTTTAAACATTTACAACAAAATAAGACCAGAGACAACAAATCTCAAGGTGGAAGTACTTGTCAGACATGGTATGAGTTTGTGTGCTGGTACTGGGATTTTTATTAGTTTGTGTACTGGGATTTTTTATTAGAATTTTTTTTATTTATACATTAATTATGGTTGAATTGAAATCTTTAAAAAATTCAGTCCTCCCATTCTGGGAGCATATGTTTGACTCTGCCTTCAAGTTATTTGAATATATATATATATATATATATATATATATATATATATACATACATACATACATACACACACACACAAATCTTCCTCAGCTTACAATTGGGTTACATCCTAATAAACTCACTGTAAATTGAATATGTCAAAAATTCATTTAATATACCTAACCTAAGAAATTAAGTTCATTATATCTTCACTTATCTTAAACGTGCTCAGAGTGCCTACATTAGCCTACAGTTAGGCAAAATACTCTAACCCAAAGCCTATTTAAAAAAAAAAAAAACCAGTATTGGGTATCTCATGTAATTTATTGAATACTGTAGGGAAAGTGAACAACAGAACTGTTGTGTGGGTACAGAATGGCTGTAAGCATATGGGTTGTGACCACACAGCTGACTGAGAACTGCGGTGGGTACCATTGCCCAGCATCAAAAGAGAGCATGGGGCCACATAGCACTAGCCCAGGAAAGAACCAAAATTCAAAATTCGAAGTACGATTACAATTGAATGAGTATTACTTTCATACTATCTTAAAAAGGGGGATTTAATAATAAAAGATATAAATTTGTTACAGGTTTAAAAATTTATGAATAAATCAATAAATGGTAAAGAGACATCTAATAAATTTTAATACCACTTCCTGCATAAAATCCCTCTTAAAGTAGAAGATGATTTTTTAACAGAATCAAGGATATCTGTCTTCAAAAAGAAAATATATAAATTTTGTCCTAGAAATCAAAGACAAGATACAGATTTTGAGAATCACTGATATTATTTTACACTTTTTGGTTAGTTCTGATCAATATAATCAAAAGGAAAATGAGTCATTTGGAGAGGAGAAAATACTACTTCCTATAGTCCGGATTTAATGGGCTATAGTTTCCAAAACTTTGGGGAAAACTGGTTGTGGAAATACTCTGGTTCCATCACAAAGAAGTGTTTGTGAAATAATGATCACTAACCAGTTTGCAAAATGGAACACTTTATGAATGAGTGGAATAGAAAAAAAAAATATTTTCAGGCATTTAAAAATGTGGTTATATTTCATGAAGATGAGTCCGAATAGATAATGAAGTGAATTCCAGGTCATTTTTTCTCAATGGACTCCTATAAGCTCTATACTAACTGGAAGATACTCTCATATTTGTCAAAAGGTTTTTCCAAAAGAATCACGGTTCAATGATATTGTCAGTTTTCAGCATTTTGCTTTTTATTGTTCTAGGTTATGTCAGGAGCTGTTAATCAAATCTATTTTTAAATGTGAATGTCAGTTATACACTGTTAAATACACTGCTGCTGCTGCTACTGCTGCTAAGTCGCTTCAGTGATATCCAACTCTGTGCGAACCCATAGACGGCAGGCTACCAGGCTCCTCCATCCATGAGAGTTTCCAGGCGAGAGTACTGGAGTGGGTTGCCATTGCTTTCTCTGGTTAAATACACTAGAAACACTTAAACTGCAGCAAAAGGCAACATGAAACCAGGGAGTGAAATTCATGTACAGTGTCAACAAGAATGATGCTTATGCATTCACTCAATAACATTTTCGAGAAAAATTTCAACATCACATTGATCTATGTTTTGGAATGTATGAGAAAAATAACTAGAGGCTCACAACCATTACATCAAGAGTCTTCACTAAAACTCTTTATCTATGACATCTATGTCTCAGCAGTTTTTTTTTACAATAATATTTTCCACTTCTCTTCAATGTTTTGTGTTCATTGATTCTCTCATCATGACTACTCGGTCTAGTTTCACAGATTTAATGTTTTCTTGATTTTCTTTTGTGTCTTCAAATAAATCTCTTCCAGATAAAAGTACTGTAACTTTTCAATGTAGTTTTTGAATTAAAATCTATTTCCTTAGGTCTATTGATTTTTTTCTAATTATGTTTCCTTACAAAGAAGTCCAATATGCTATTCTTTTTTTATCAAGAAAGTTCATTTGAAATGGATCTCTTGGAAAATAAACTGAGAATCTTGGAAAATACTCAAATTTTAAGGCAAGGGAAAATGGAAAAAAAAATCTTTTTTTGTATTTTTATTTTTTAATTTATATATTTTAGTTTTAGGCTAAATACTTTACAATATTGTAGTGGTTTTTGCCATACATTGATATGAATCAGCCATGGGTTTACATGTGTTCCCCATCCTGAAACCCTCTCCCACCTCCCTCCCCATCCCATACCTCTGGGTCATCCCAGTGCACCAGCCCTGAGCACCCTGTCTCATGCATCAAACCTGGACTGGAGATCTGTTTCACATATGATAATATACATGTTTCAATGCTATTCTCTCAGATCATCCCACCCTTGCCTTCTCCCACAGAGTCCAAAAGACTGTTCTATACATCTGTGTCTCTTTTGCTGTCTCGCATACAGGATTATCGTTACCATCATTCTAAATCCCATATATATATATATATATATATATATATATATATATATGTTAGTATACCGTATTGGTGTTTTTCTTTCTGGCTTACTTCACTCTGTGTAATAGGCTCCAGTTTCATCCACCTCATTAGAACTGATTCAAATGTATTCTTTTTAATGGCTGAGTAATATTCCATTATGTATATGTACCACTGCTGTCTTATCCATTCATCCGCTGATGGACATCTAGGTTGCTTCCATGTCCTGGCTATTATAAACAGTGCTGCAATGAACACTGAGGTACACGTATCTCTTTCAATTCTGGTTTCCTCGGTGTGTATGCCCAGCAGTGGGATTACTGGGTCATATGGCAGTTCTATTTCCAGTTTTTTAAGGAATCTCCACACTGTTCTCCATAGTGACTGTACTAGTTTGCATTCCCACCAACAGTGTAAGAGGGTTCCCTTTTCTCCACACCCTTTCCAGCATTTATTGCTTGTAGACTTTTGGATAGCAGCCATTCTGACTGGCGTAAGATGGTACCTCATTGTGGTTTTGATATGTATTTCTCTGATATTGAGTGATATTGAGCATCTTTTCATGTGTTTGTGAGCCATCTGTATGTCTTCTTGGAGAAATATCTGTTTAGTTCTTTGGCCCATTTTTTGATTGGGTCATTTATTTTTCTGGAATTGAGCTGCAGGTGTTGCTTGTATGTTTTTGAGATTAATTCTTTGTCAGTTGCTTTGTTTGCTATTATTTTCTCCCATTCTGAAGGCTGTCTTTTCACTTTGCTTATAGTTTCCTTCATTGTGCAAAAGCTTTTATGTTTAATTAGGCCCCATTTGTTTATTTTTGCTTTTATTTCCAATATTCTGGGAGGTGGTCATAGAGGATCCTGCTGTGATTTATGTCGGAGAGTGTTTTGCCTATGTTTTCCTCTAGGAGTTTTATACTTTCTGGTCTTACATTTAGATCTTTAATCCACTTTGATTTTATTTTTGTGTATGGTATTAAAAAGTGTTCTAGTTTCACTCTTTTACAAGTGGTTGACCAGTTTTCCCAGTTTTCTCTCTTGTTAAAGAGATTGTCTTTTCTCCATTGTATATTCTTGCCTCCTTTATCAAAGATAAGGTGTCCATAGGTGCATGGATTTATCTCTGGGCTTTCTATTTTGTTCCATTGATCTATATTTCTTTGTTCCAGTACCATATGTCTTGATGACTGTAGCTTTGTAGTATAGCCTGAAGTCAGGCAGGTTGATTTCTCCTGTTCCATTCTTTCTCAAGATTGCTTTGGTTATTCGAGGTTTTTTGTATTTCCATACAAATTGTGAAATTATTTCTTCTAGTTCTGTGAGAAATATCATTGGTAGCTTGATAGAGATGGCATTGAATCTATAGATTGCTTTCAGTAGTATACTCATTTTCACTATGTGGATTCTTCCAATCCATGAACGTGGTATATTTCTCCATCTATTTGTGTCCTCTTTGATTTCTTTCATCAGTGTTTTATAGTTTTCTATATGTAGGTCTTTTGTTTCTTTAGGTAGATATATTCCTAAGTATTTTATTCTTTTCGTTGCATTGATGAATGGGATTGTTTCCTTAATTTCTCTTTCTGTTTTCTCATTGTTAGTGTATAGCAATGCAAGGAATTTCTCTGTGTTAATTTTATATCCTGCAACTTTACTATATTCGTTGATTAGTTCTAGTAATCTTCTGCTGGAGTCTTTAGGGTTTTCTATGTAGAGGATCATGTCATCTGCAAACAGTGAAAATTTTACTTCTTCTTTTCCAATCTGGATTCCTTTTATTTCTTTTTCTGCTCTGATTGCTGTGGCCAAAACTTCCAAAACTAGGTTGAATAATAGTGGTGAAAGTGGGCACCCTTGTCTTGTTCCTGACTTTAGAGGAAATGCTTTTAAATTTTTCACCATTGAGGATAATGTTTGCTGTGGGTTTGTCATATATAGCTTTTATCGTGTTGAGGTATGTTCTTTCTATTCCTGCTTTCTGGAGAGTTTTTAACATAAATGGGTGTTGAACTTTGTCAAAGGCTTTTTCTGCATTTATTGAGATAATCATGTGGTTTTTATCTTTCAAATTCTTAATGTGGTATATTCCATTGATTGATTTGTAGATATTAAAGAATCCTTGCATTCCTGGGATAAAGTCCACTTGATCAAGATGTATGATCTTTTTAATATGTTATTGGATTCTGTTTTCTAGAATTTTGTTAAGGATTTTTGCATCTATGTTCATCAGTGATATTGGCCTGTAGTTTTCTTTTTTTGTGGCATTAAGGTGATGGTGGCCTCATAGAATGAGTTTGGAAGTTTACCTTCCTCTGCAGTTTCTGAAAAAGTTTGAGTAGGATAGGTGTTAGCTCTTCTCTAAATTTTTAATAGAATTAAGCTGTGAAGCCATCTGGTCCTGGGCTTTTGTTTGCTAGAAGATTTCTGATTATAGCTTCGATTTCCCTGCTTGTGGTAGGTCTGTTAAGATCTTCTATTTCTTCCTGGTTCAGTTTTGGAAAGTTATACTTTTCCGAGAATTTGTCCATTTCTTCCAAGTTGTTCATTTGACTGGCATATATTTGCTGATAGTAGTCTCTTATGATCCTTTGTATTTCTGTGTTGTCTGTTGTGATTTCTCCATTCTCATTTCTAATTTTGTTGATTTGATTCTTCTCCCTTTGTTTCTTGATGAGTCTGGCTAATGGTTTGTCAATTTATTTATCTTCTTAAAGAACCAGCTTTTAGCTTTGCTGATTTTTGATATGGTCTCTTTTGTTTCTTTTGCATTTATTTCTGCCCTAATTTTTAAAATTTCTTTCCTTCTACTAACCCTGGGGTTCTTCATTTCTTCCTTTTCTAGTTGCTTTCAGTATAGAGTTAGGTTATTTAGTTGACTTTTTTCTTGTTTCTTGAGGTAAGCCTATATTACTCTGAACCTTCCCCTTAGCACTGCTTTTACAGGATCCCATAGGTTTGGGGTTGTTGTGTTTTCATTTTCATTCGTTTCTATGCATATTTTGATTTCTTTTTTTATTTCTTCTATGATTTGTTGGTAATTCAGAAGCGTTTTCTTTAGCCTCCATATATTGGAATTTTTAATAGTTTTTTTTTTTTTCCTGTAGTTGAGATCTAATCTTACTGCATTGTGGTCAGAAAAGATGCTTGAAATGATTCCAATACTTTTTAATTCACCAAGGCTAGACTTATGGCCTAGGATGTGATCTATCCTGGAGAAGGTTCCATGTGCACTTTAGAAAAAGATGAA